>NW_006399813.1:13133440-13134632 GCF_000299155.1 Elephantulus edwardii | reverse complement strand
AAAGTTTGCACCCCTCCCTCCCTCACCAGCTAAAAAAACATAGACCAAATTATAGCATTTATCAGCCTCCCCTGAAAAAAGTTCTCTAACATTGAAGATTTATTTTCTTTGGACTACAAACTGCTATCTGGCCTGACCACGTTGGTCCTGCTAACTCAAGCAACAGGGAGGTCTTGGGCATCTCGACAGAGGAGCAGTGAGGTCAAACCAAGAACCAGCTATCACCTCAGTTTTCAAAAACTCACCACGCAACACCAAAATAAGATGTCTCAAAAAAAAAAAAAGAAAGAAAAAAGACACAGTAGCAATGGATTTCATGAAGCCAGAAGGTCTGGTGGAACTTTCTGACACAGATTTAAAAAAAAAATTATTGAATATTTTCAATGGATGAAAAACAAACTTGAAGAATTACAGGACACTACAGTAAAAAATCAGGAGGAGCTTAAAAAAAAAAAAAAACCCAATCCAAAACAACACAGAGAAAATAAACGAGGCATTAGGGGCACTGGAAAAACACGAAACCATGATCTAAAATATGAAATCTAAGGTTTCTGATGCTGTCAACATGATGGAGGGACATATGAATAGAGGTGAATAGATGGAAAACAGAATCAGTGAAATAGAAGATAAAATTGTCACCACAGATCTGACCAACAAAAAAGCAGAATCAAAAAAGAAGAAAACTTAAGAATAATGTGGGATACCATTAAAAGAAATAACATTTGCATCACTGGAATCACAGAATGGGAAGAAGCAAGCAAAGGCACTGAAAAAGTTGTGGAAGAATTACTAGAGAAAAACTTTTCAGGCATAATGAAGAATGACAGAATATATATTCAAGAAGCTGAGCGAACACCATATAGAATAGACCCTAAAAGAAAAACACCAAGGTATATCATTGTCAAATTTCCTAGAACCAAAGATAAGGGGAGAATACTGAAAGCAATGAGAGAGAAACAAAAAGTAACCTATATGGGAGAACAGATAAAATTAAGTGCTGATTTCTCAGCAGAAACCATGCAAGCAATAAGACAATGGAATGGCATATATCGAACACTCAAAGAACACAACTATCAACCAAGAATACTGTACCCAGAAAAACTGTCCATCAAATATGAAGGAGAGATCAAAATATTCCCACAAATTTAGAACCTAAGGGAGTTCGTAAAAACAAGACCATCCTTACAGGAAA
>NW_006399813.1:13127531-13129480 GCF_000299155.1 Elephantulus edwardii | reverse complement strand
AAAAAAAATCAACATAATTCACCACATTAACAAAGCAAATAACAAGAACCATATGATCTTAGCAATTGGAATAGAAGGTAATTTCATTAACATAGTGAAAAGAATATATGCAAAACCAAGAGCCAATATCATTCTTAAGGGGAAAAACTAAAAGCATTTTCCTTGTGTACAGAGACCAGACAAGGATGTCCACTGTTATCACTCCTATTCAATAATGTACTGGAAGTACATGCTAGGGCAATAAGACAAGAAAAGGGAATAAAAGGCATCCAAATCAGTAAAGGGATGGTTAAACTATCGCTATATACAGATGATACGATAGTGTACACAGAAAACCCCAAGGATTCAACAAAAGAACTGTTAAAGGACCTACTATTGTTGGGCCACTTTAGTAGGGTTGCAGGATACAAGATCAATAGCCAAAATACAGTGGGATTGCTCTACAGTTACAAAGAAAACTCAGAGAAGAAAACAATATCTTACAATAGTCAACCAAAAACTGAGATACCTGGGAGTGAACCTAACTAGAAACACAAAAGATCTGTACAAAGAAAACTACGAACATTTCTGTGAGACCCAATAAAAGACCTAAATAAATTTAAAAATATTCCCTCTTAAAAAAAAATATTCCCTGTTCATGGATAGGAAGACTCAATATTGTGAAAATGACAATCCTACCAAAAGCAATCTTCATGTTCAAAGCAATTCCAATACAGATATCAAATTAGTTTTTTAAAAAGGTCCAAAGGGAAACTGTCACATTTATTTGTGGAGGCAAGAGACCTCAAATAAGCATAGCCCTTCTGAAAAACAAAAATGAAGTGGGAAGATAGCACTCCCTGACCTCAAAATCTACTACACAGTGGTAGTAACCAAAACTGCATGGTACAGGTACAATGACAAGCACATAGACCAATGGAAACAGAATTGAGAACCCAGAAATAGATAACTGATATTCAACAAGGAAATAAAATCTATCAAATGGGGAAATAACTATTTCTTCAACATATGGTGCTGACAAAACTGGACTGCTACCTACAGAAAGCTGTAACAGGATCTATATATCATACACAAAAATCAACTCAAGGTGGATCAGAGACCACCCATAAAGTTCGTAGGAGACAAACAGGAACAAGCTTAGAAAGCCTAGGCTATGGTATAAAGAGAATGCTAAATACAGTCAGAAATGCACAATCTGAAGAAAATAAAATTGATGAATGGGATTTTCTAAAGATTAAATCTCTGTGCACATCAAAAACAAAGTGAAAAGAAAACCTACTGACTGAGAACAAACATTTGACAATACTATCTTAGACAAGGGTCTCATAACAAAAGTTTACAGAATACTCCTGGACCACAAGAAGAAAAACACTGATAACCCAATTACAAAATGGCTAAAAGACACGGAAAGACTCTTCACAGAGGAAGACATTCAGATGGCCAAGAGACACATGAAAAAATGCTCAAAATCTCTGGTAATAAAAGAGATGCAAATCAAAACAACCAACAGTAAGTAACCATCTTACCAAAGTAGCAATGGTAAAGTTTAACAGGACAACAAGCAATAAATGTTGAAGAGGATGTGGAAGATTGGGAACTCTCATACACTGCTGGTGGGACTGTAAAAAGGTACAACCACTCTGGAAGACAGTTTGGCGTTTTTGCAAAAAGTTGAACAAAAAACTCTGTATGACCCAGCTATTCCACTATTAGGAATATACCCCAAGGAAATTAGAACTGAGACACAAACAGAAATTTGTACACCAATGTTCACAGCGGCATCATTCAGCATCACAAGAACATGGAAACAGCCAAATGTCCAACCACAACCCTAATGGATTGAGAAATTGTGGTACAATCACACAATGGAATATTATGCAAAACTCAGAAGCAACAATTTCAAAAAATACTACATAACTTAGGAAAGGCTGGAGAGCATTATGCTCAGT
>NW_006399813.1:13125284-13127114 GCF_000299155.1 Elephantulus edwardii | reverse complement strand
GGACTCAAGTGCCCGCAATCCAAGCCTTGGTCTTTTCAATGCTTCCTATGCATCTGAAAGTTGAACAATAAATAAGGACAGCTGAAGAAGGATCCATCACTTTAAATTATGGTGTTGGCAAAGAGTACTGAAAATTCCATGGACTGCAAAAAGAACAAAGAAATCTGAAGGATGTGTACTCAGAGTGCTCCTTAAAGGCAAAGCTGGTGAAACTTTGTCTCACTTACTCTGGGCATATTTTAGGAGTCCTTGTAGAGAGACTCATGCTGGCAAAGGTAAAGTGTCAGCAAAAGTGGAAAAGTGCCCCCGCATGATAGACGACACAGTGACTCTCACAATGATCTCCAGCATGGCAAAGACCATGAGGGTGGCAGAGGGTGTGGCAAGGTTCTGTTGCTCATGGGGCTGCAATGAGCTGTCGTAAACTCCCGGCACCTAACAACAACATGCCAAACCATGATCTCTGCATATGCATGCAAAAGCTACGTGATGAGGGGAAGGAGGAAATGAGAAGAACTGATCCATTTGAAATGTGGAACTGGCAAAGTAAACTAAAATTTTCCTTAGAAGTAAGGATGACAAGACTTTGATTGGCTTACATTGGATACATTTTTTGCTAGAAAAGAACATCAAGTTTGGTAAAGAAAAATATTATGGATTGACCTGTGTGCCCCTGAAATATGCCAAATTAGGGAGTCTGGACAACACTCTGAAATGGGCATTTTTAGAATAGTAACTCCACAGGTGTATAAATATTGACAAAGAGAAATTCAAGGCTGTCAAAATCAGCCAAGGGTCCCTGTAAGAGGTTACAGAAGATATTACAATGACCTGAAAGTCTTCGGTGACTGTCCACTGCCCTGTGGTTAAGATTCAGACTCTGCATACGGTGCTCAATGGCCTTTACGATGCAGCCTTTGCCTACCTTACTGCTATCCCTTCACATGCCCCACCTGCCAGCCACGTTGTTATTCTCTCTCAAATTCAGCGCTTGATGTATGCTCTTCCCTGCCCACCTCCCACATCTCCCAGCTTTGGGTTAGTCGGTCTCCCACCAACACCTCAGCTTTCACAAGAATCTCTTCCCAAGTCTCAGTTCTACGGGCCTTCTGTCTCAACAGGCCTGCCTTGGTGTCCCAGTGCAGCTGTACAGAAATAGCACAAGTGGGTGGCTTTAGAGAACAAGAATGCATGTTCTCACAGTTAAGAAGATTGGAAGTCCACATTCAGGAACCCGCTGTAGGGAATGGTTTTTGTCTCTGTCAGCTTTGGGGGGATATCCTTGTGTCAGCTCCTATGGCCCTGGTTCCCCAGCACACTTCATGTGTTTCTATCTCTGCTCTGTGACTAATCTGCTCTTTTTATAACTCTGAAGGGATGAGGTTTAGGATACAGTCTACATAACAAAGAAAATTCAATTCCCAGATGGAATTACAAACACAGGGGGAAGAAACCAGCACCTATGGGGGAGGAGGGGAGGATACACAATTCATTTCATGGCAAGATCCCTTCATGTCACTTATCTCATTATCTCACAATCGCATCCCCCATATTTAGAGCCCTGTGAGGACAGAGTCTGAAACAGTGACATAAAAGCATCTCCAGCATCTGCTGCAGCACCTGGAAGCATCTACACAAGAGGGGCTCAATGGATATTTAAGTGGATAGAAATGGAACTTTGTGGGTTTTCCAAAGTACTGAACTATGCAGGAAAAGGAATAGGAGATATCTTTTTGTTGTTGTTGGCATTTCAGTAGCTTTATTGAAAGTTATATCCCTTAATACCAAAGCATAATGGTAGTTTGTTAGGTTACCTCTAACAAACTAAAA
>NW_006399813.1:13071958-13123543 GCF_000299155.1 Elephantulus edwardii | reverse complement strand
TTTCCAATTCCTTGCTATTATAAATAGTGCTGCAATAAGTGTGGCTGTATTTCTATTTGTGTTGTAGCTCTTACTTCTTTGGGATATCTCCATAATAGTGGGATTGCTGGCTCAAATGGTATCTCTATTCCTAGCTTTCTAAAAAAGAGCAAAATTGTCTTCTACAGCAGTTGCACCATTTTACATTAATAATGTGAAATATTTATAGAAATAAACCGCCACATCTACTTCTGTGCAATGGCTGCCAGATTTGAACCATTGTCAGGTACTTAACCATCCACACCAGGGCTCCTCCGCTTTTAGGTAAGTGCTGCTTTTTTTTCCCTCCTCATTCAACTACATAAGCAGCCAAGTTTCCTAAACCTTCTCACAGGCAAGAAAAAGTCCTCACTGGTGGTACCTCTGTACCTGTTACCAGGTGCTTCTGACTGACATAAGTCAAAGCCAACCGCAGTTATTCAGTAGAAAGATGGGAACATTCCACTCATGCAATTTACAACCTAGGAAATCCAAGTGAGGATCAACTGTCAGTCAGTTCTGATGAGTGAGTGAAACACTGTGGGGCATGGCTTTCCTAGCCACTGAACTTGACTCTGCCATGTGGGTGGACTGGGATATGTAAATAAGGTGTGTTAGCCTATCCATAAGACAACTGGCCAATCTCACTAAGCTACAAAGGAGTTGGCTTGTCTCATCAATAAATTGAATGGCTTCAGCAGCATGTTAGACCTTCTCCACCAGTGAAGAAGAGAAGATGAAGAGAAAATGCAGGATGTCCTTCAGGATCAGACATTCTTGCTCTAGCTACACCTAAGGAAGCAGCAGCCATAACCAAAGCAAAGGACCAGAGAGACCTGGCATGAGACAGAGCTCGATGCTACTTCCGCCCTGACCCACCCCAACAGGCAAAACCAGGGCAAAGCTAAGAGCCTTTGCCCAAGTTTGTTGGACAGTTCTGGGGGAAGAGAGACAGCCAATATTGGCAGGACTGAGAACTTTGTAACACTGGTCTAAAGCCATGAGGCTCAAGGCTGAGGTGCCTGCATGCACATTTCAGAAGCTGTCCTGACTGTATTCTGCTACTTTCATGGATTATAACCTTCTGACTTCCCCAACATGGTTCTGCATGGTCTACAAACCATCGTATCAGATTTTGGACCCAGCAAAGCAGTAAATTGGTCTTGAGATGAGTATAAAGAGGTACCGGAGCATGGGAGATAGGTCTAACTTCATGGGAACTGGTTTGCTGCTGTTGATGGGGACAGTTCCCCTTTGTGATGTTGGTAAAGGTCAGATATGGCTGACCCCACACAGATCTTGCTCTTTTTACAAACACCAAGACAAACAGCAGCTTGAACTTATGTATGTCAGTGTAGAACTAACCACCAATATGTTTGTAACGGTTGATTTTTCTCAAAAGTAAATCACCAGTTCTTTCTTTCAATAAGCTTCTGAGTGGACTCCAATGTCCATTATTTCAGTGAGCAGCCAAGTGTGTTCACTGTCTGCACCATCCAGCCATCCACGGACCGTCTGCTTTTGAAAGAAGTGTTTACCTACCATATGTCCCAATTTTTAAAACCTGGACAGGAAAAGGTCTTCTCAGGAAAAAAATTAAAAATTACCTGTGACACCCTTCAAAGTACACTATAATCTTTTTAGAGCTCCTTTAAATAACAATCCTCTTCTTTTAGCTGAGTGTTTAAAATATTTCCTTGGAGAACTTCACTTCTTCGGCACAGAGAGGAAATAAGCAATTGTCAGCTCTACAGCAAGAATTATAGCATCAATTATGGGGTAAAAAAAATAATAGTAACCACAGCATCGTGTGCTGAGCCTCTATTCCATAATATGCATACACAAGCTAGTGGTTTATATCCATCTTCTCTTTCTCCACGCCCTTCCTTTCCAAATTCCACACAATAAAACAGAGGTTCAAAGGAGATAAAGTGGACTCAAGTTCACCCAACTCCAAAGCTTGTGTTCTTTACATTATGAATCAGTACCCTGAATCAGGTATAAAAATAAAAAGGAAAGTTTAATGACAACACAACCTGATTATACCTTTGCATCAGTTTGATTCAGGCTCTACAGCCTGGAGATAAATTTACTACATCAAGTAGAGAATGTGGGCACTAAGAGGTTCTCTTTTTTCTCTCTGGTACCACTTGCGAAAAGATTAGTGAGGGGTGGTAGCCACACAGAGAGCTCTGGTGGTGTCATTCATAAGGAGTTGTCCTGCTGTCTCAAATGTCGTGTCTCTCAGGCAGTTCAAAACTGCCAGCAGCTCTGAAGCAGAAAGATGATCAACCACCTTTTCTGCTATTTATAGCCTAGGAAACTCAATGGAGGATCAGCTGGGAGACAGTTCTGATGAGTGAGTGAGTGAGTGAAAAATTAAGACAGGGAACAACTGGAACTGGAGAGGCATTGATTTGCCATACAGAGGCCCAAGGAAACCTGCAGAGGCTGGTGGAGGGGAACTTCCTCTTCCACAGACTCCAAGAGCAGACCTTATAAAACACAATGTCAAAATCACAGCATATGGCATCTGAACAGCCCTTAACAGCCACACCCACACAAGCTCCCCCGCCACATCTGATATCTGAGCAAGCTCAGTCAGCTTTTCACCAAAGAAACTATAAGGCTCAAAGGCATTCTTTGATTTAGACACAATCCTCAAAACGCAAATATCATCAAAAAATTGGAGGGCTGATGGTCATGCCCAATCCCTTTTCACCTCCTAAATGTAGTTTCATCTGAATCACTGTCCCTCTACCACATCCTTCCCTTTTCGAATCACACTAAGACCCACTGCAATAGCATTTCCTCCTCGAATGTCAAACCCTACTTATTCTCTGCAGCTCAAGTAATGGCCAGATTCTCCCAGTAGCAGCTGGTGCCCACAGTCATTGTTAGGGGCAGTCAAGTCAGCAGGACGCATAGTGACCCTATGAAGAATAAATCTGAACCCTGTCTTAGCCTGTGCCGTCCTCACAAACTCTGACACATTCAAGCCCATTGCTGCAGTCACTGTGTCAATCCCCCTGTTTGAAGATCTTTTCCTTTGCTGTCCCTCTACGTTTCCAAGCAGGATGTCAAAGGCATAGGCTCTCCTAGAAACAAAGCCAATGTATGTGAGACAAAGCTTTATTATCTTTGCCTCCAAGAAGCATTATGACTGCACCTAATGCAAGACATATCTGTTTGTTTCTTTGGCAGTCCATGGGATATTCAGTACCTTTCTCCCACTCCACAGTTCAAAAGCATCAATTCTTCCTCTGTCATCTTTTTTTCATCATCTATCTCTCAGTCCTATAGAAAGTAACTGAAAAGACTATGACCTGAACCAGGCACACCTCAGTCCTCAAACTGACATCACTGTTGCTCAATAATTTGAGTCTACAGTAGTCTCTCCATATTTTGATTCAAACAATGAATTCTTTATAGCTACTACTACCCATCTCTCAGTTGAGCAATGCACTTGAACAGCTATCATGAAATGTTGAACAAATTTCAGTGGGCCTGCCAGACCAATAGAAACAAAGAAGAAAGTCTGGTGATCTATATGCAAAACTCAATTAATGACACAGGATATATATTTGGAGAAAACTGTAACAAGAGCCACATTGCACACCAAATAAATAAACAAACTCAAAGGATTAAGGATCTAAATATAAAATTTAAAACCACAAATATCATAAGAGAAAAGCAGGGACAAACATTAAGGCCTTGACATATGCAATAATCAGAGTAACAAGACCAAAAATTCACAAACATCAGAAGATAAACTGTATTACTAAAACCATCTAGAAAGTTAAATCCTTATGTACATTAAAAGACAGAGCCTATAGATTAGGAAAAAATATTTCACAACAATATATATGACAAGGGACACAGTTGTGAAATGTACTAAAAACTCCAACACTTCAAAAATAAAAAGACAAACCAATTACAAAATGAGCAGAGGCTATGAAAGATATTTCACAGAGAAGACATTCAAATGTCCAAATAAACACATAAAGAAATGTTTGTAGTTATGAATTGTTAGAAAGATCAAATCAAAGCAATAATGAGATATTGTCCCAGCAGTAATAGAAACATTAAAACTACTGTTTCAATCCAGAAGAAAATAAAAATGCTGGTAAGGATGTGGAGAAAGCAGAACTCTCAAACATTGCTGGTGACTATAAAATGGTGCAGCCATTGCAGATAATATTTTGGGGCTTCTGTGCAAAGTTGGAAATGGGAATACTATTTGGTCTAGTGATTGAATTACTAGGTATATACCTTAAAGAAAAGAGTTGCAACATGAACATGTTTATGTACACCCATATTCACTGCAGCATTATCTACAATAACAAAGAGATGGAAGCAAGCTAAGTACTTATCAAAAGAAAAATGGATAAACTATGGCACATTCACACAATGGGATACTATGTAGCCCTAAAGAATAATGAAGGAAATATCAAACTTCTAGAGTGGTTGCCCCATGTTACAATTCCACCAACAGTGTATGAGTTCCATTCTTTCTCTCTAACATTTACTACTTGCTGTCCTACGTGGGTGAGGTAGTAGCTCATTGTGATTTTGATTTGTAGCTCTCTGATTGCCAGTGATTTTGAGCATCTCTTCATGTGCCTGTTGGCCATCCAAACGTCTTCCTCTGTGAAACATCTTCCTATGTTTTTTTGCCAATTTTGTAACTGGGTTGTCAGTCTTTTCTTTGTAGAGCTCACATCATATTCTGTAAATTTTTTTGTTATGAGACCCTTGTCTGCAATGGTAATATCAAATGTTTTTTTCCTAGTCAGCAGGTTTTCTTTTCACCCTGAAAAAAAGGTTTTTATGCACACAATGATTTAACATTTAGAAGGTCATATTGAACAAGCTGTCCTGTCTTGGTTATGTATTTCTGGCTGCATTTGTCAATCCATTTATAGTATAGGCTAGGCCTCCTAAATTTAGGCCTATTTTGTCTCTTAATATCTTTATAGTTTCAGGCTTTACTCCTAGGTCTCTGATCCACCTTAAGTTGATTTTTGTGTATGGTGTGAGACATGGATCCTGCTTCAGCTTTCTGCAGATAGTAGTGCAGTTTTGCCTACACCATTTATTGAAGAGACTGTCATTTCCTCATTTGACAGTTTCTATTTCCTTGTTGAATACCAGTTGAACATGGGTAGATGGATTCATTTCTGGGTTCTTGATTCTGTTCCATTTGTCTAAGTGTGTGTTATATGCTGTTTTGATTATTTCAGCTTTGTAAGTAGGTTTTGAGATCAGGAAGAACTATCTATGCCTCCCATTTCAATTTTGCTGAACATAGAAATTTCTTATGACCCAGCTATTCCACTGGTAGGAATATACCCTGAGAAAAACAGAACTGAAATACAAATTGAGATTTGTACACCAATGCTCATAGCAACACTATTCACAATAGCAAGAACATAGAAACAGGCCAAATGTCCATCAAAAAGAATATTATGCAACAATTAGAATCAAGGATTTTGAAAAATACTATGTAACATGCAAAAGACTAAAGAGCATTATTCCTAATGAATTAACTCAATCTCATAAGGACAAGTACTGCATAAGACCATTATTATAAAAATAGAAGGATAACTAGTTAAATGTGTAGAAAAGTAGAAAGAGGTAAAAGGGGGGACACATAGGTGCTGAGGGCTGAGAGGGGAAGGAGAGAAACTGCAGGGTCATGGTGGGTACGGAAAGAGGGTGAAGGAATTAGGAAAGCTCCAAAATTAACCTGAAAAGATGAGGCAATAGTGGGCATAGATCAATGGTGATTAATTTTATAAAACACAATGTATGGGAATGATTGTATGAAACATAATGTGAATATGTGAAACACAATATATATGAAGCACATTGTATATAAATTTTGTATGCAGTCTAACATAAACTAAATTTTTTAAAAAGATTATTGAATATCCTTTATCCTGTGCCAGTCTCATTGTCTCCAACATTGTCTCTGACAGCAGACTTTCCCAATGCAATTTGTCTTTTCATTTCCTGGTTGCTGGTGCCAAGAGTGTTGACTGTGGAGCCAAGCAAACTAAAGCTGTTAACAATCTCAAACTCTTCACCATATATCATGATGCTGTCAATTGTCCCAGTGGTAAGAATCTTTGCTTTCTTGATATTGAGCCTCAATCCATATTGAAGGATGTAGTCCTTGATCTTCTACAGCAAGTGCTTCTGGTCCTTCTCAGCAAGCAGGGTTGTGTCATCTGCATAATGCAGATTGTTGAGTCTTCCTCCAATCCTGATGCCACATTTCTCCTCATAGAGTCCAGATTCCTGGATGATCTGTACCGCATATAGTTTGAAAAAGTATGGAGATAGGATACATCCTGTGTGTGCACCCTTCCCAATTTTGAACCGTACAGTGTTTCCTTGTTCTGTTCTGATGACTGCCTCCTGGTCCAAGTATAGGTTTCATATAAGCACAATCAAATGTTTTAGGATTCCCGTTCTCCTCAGAGTCAGCCACAGTTTGTTGTGATCCATACAGTCAAATGCCTTTGCATAGTAAACGAAAAACAGAAGGACATTCATTTGTTGATGGTTTACTAGATGTGAGAGTTGAGGAGGAAAAAAATCAAAAGGTGGATACTAGATAGATAGATATATTAGGATGAAAAAAGGAAAGTTAATATGTAATAAGGGGGTGATCAGCATAATAAGCCAAAGAGAGGAGAGGTTAGCCAATGTGAGGAACCCCTCAACATGATGGGCTGACACAATGATTACAACGACAGGATTTAATATGCCAGAGATCAGGAGGATGGCACCACACAGGGGACAGTTCTGATCTGCTTTCCATAAGATTACAGTTAATCATAATTACCTTGACAGGACTTACCAACTACAGCATAATATCATTAAACAACAGGAAGACACAGACAGGTACATAGTCTGAAAGAGCGTGATTACAATGGGGATATTATAATTCATGTCATACAATAAAGTATGGATGGATGGTTGAATAAGAAACTACTCTGCTCTATATACTTTCCTTTAAAGCACAAATAACAAAAAAAAAAAGAGAGAAAACCTGAATACTGAAAATCCAATGGATCACAACTTCCAGTCCACTCCAATCCAATTGGACTCCAATTGGACTCCAATTCAATCAATCACGGGGGTGGCAGGGGCTTGGCACCAATTTGTCTGTTTGTACTTGGGGCTGCTATGAGCCAGGGGCTGATTAGAAGGCACCTTCTAGCTGCATGTGCTCCCAAATACCTACCTAGGACTGAGGCATTTTACTTCCATGTTGCAACTGAGTGCAGTGTTGTTCATGCTTCAATCCAACAGAAAACTCATCTAGCCTATGCCCAGTGCTGGAATTACAGAAATCACAGAATCCAAATTTTTCCCTAGTGGTGCTGATATGTTAATGTGGGAGAGACAGTGCAAGTAAGTTTGTGCATCTAGTTTTCTCATAGCAGAGTGAAAGAGCTAGACGCCAAAGGATCACTGTCACATCACCCTATTTATTTCCTTCAACTTTAACTCAACTTGAAACTACTTGATTTGTTCATTAACTATTTCTTTCTCCACTAAGAGAAATTAAGGTGGAAAATTTGTCTAACTGGTTCACAACAGTTATCCCAGCAATCAACATGGACTTAAGCATAGAAACACACATTAAAAGGTGTGTTGGGGCAGAAAGGAAAGGTGTGTTTGTGGAAGGAAGGACATGAGATGAGGCAGAGAAGTATCAGGAACCACATGCATATTCAGACCAACGTAAGGCTCCAGCCAATACTTCGATGGAGGGAGTTGGCTGGCAGAGCTCTGAGCAGTTAGTGAGGACGAGACAGGAAGGGGTGAGGGGCACTCCAAGCAAGGGGAAAGAGGGAAAGGTAAGAAATAGGAAAGTGTAAGACATGAGGGTGTCGTTGTTGTTGTTGTTGTTGTTGTTGTTGTTGTTGTTGTTGTTGGCTGCAAAGTTGAAAAGCAGCCCATAGCTGACCTTCCTATGGGTTTTCGGAGGTAGTAAATCCCACAGGAGAGGTCCATCCTCCTGTCAAGGGTAGAACCCTCTTAAATGGGGAAAGGTGTGTAGAAATCCTCTCAAATACAACTGACATGGGGTGTTTTTTTTTAAACTGTGGTATATATACACACAAAAATCTATGTGTGTATACATATAGTTGGCATTTCAACAATCTTCACATGTACAGATTAGGTACATTAATTGCAGTCATCATGTGGTTCAACCACTGTCTTATCTATTCCCATACTATATCATCATGCTTGGGAATCCCAGAACACTTTATCGTTCTAATGTGAAACCTATACTTGGACCAAGAGGCAGTTGTCAGACAGAGCAAGGAAACACTGCATAGTTCAAAATTGAGAAAGGTGTACGCCAGGGCTGTGTCCTATCTCCATACCTTTTCAACCTGTATGCAAAACAGATTATCCGAGAGGCTGCACTCTGTGAGAAGTGTGGTGTCAGAATTGGTGGAAGATCTATTAACAAGCTGCATTATGCAGATGACACAACCCTGCTTGCTGAAACTGAGAAAGACCTGATGCACTTGTTGCAGAGAGCCAAGGACTGCAGCTTTCAGTATGGATCGAGGCTCAATGTCAAGAAGATAAAGATTCTCACCAGTGGGCCAACTGGCAGCATCAGGATGGATGGTGAAGAGATAGAGATGTTTAACAGCTTTAGCTTGCTTGGCTCTACAGTCAACACTATTAGTACCAGCAGCCAGAAAATTAAAAAACGTATTGCATTGGGGAAAGTCTTCTGTCAGAGAACTCTACAAAGTCCTGGAGAGAAACAATGTCAGTCTGGAGGCTAAGATGCACCTGAGACAGGCCATGGCCTTTCAATGACTTGATATGCACCAGAGAGCTGGATGATGATTAGGGATGAAAGAAAGAGAATTAATGCCTTTGAGCTGTGGTGTTGGAGAAGAGTATTGAATATCCCATGGATTGCTAGGATAACAAATAGATTCATCCTAGAGAGGATGAAGCCAGGCTGCTCTTTGGAGTCAAGGATTCTGAAGCTTTATCTGACATACTTTAGACAGGTTGCACAGAGGAACCATTCCTTGGAGTGGGATGTCATGCTTGGGAGGGTGGAGGGATAGCACAGGAGAGGAAGACCCAGTTTGAGGTGGATTGATCCAGTGACTGGGATAATCGGGGTGGGTGTGTCTGAGACAGTGAGATTGGCACAGGATAGAGTGGGATTTAAGGCTGTTGTACATATGGTCACTATGAATCACAGGCGACTCAACAGCACATAACAACACCACCACATCTGGTGAATAAAGCAACATAAGCCAGGAGGGGGCATCTCATTCATGGTAGGACATTTTCCTACTCCCAATTATAGGTCTTCTACCCAATACAAAGCCAAAGGTGGGTGATGTTTAATCTGTGGCCCCTGGGCCTGTCTTTCATTGTTTTTGTTCAGACATTCCTCTAGGTCGTATTGCCCTGGTGTGTCCACTTGCTGTATAGTGGTAACTTGTGGTTGCTGTGAAGCTGAACACTGTGACACTGATGTGTCAAATGCGTTAATGGTTGGTTACCCAATGCGGCCAGATTGGGGTGGCACTCCCAGATTAAACAAGCTTGGAAGCAGGAGTGGCACCAACTTCCGGAAACCCTATGAACCTTGAGAGAGGAAGAAAGACACCCAAGCATTGAGGACTCTCCTTCATAGGGTCGCTATGAGTCGCCTGTGACTGGATGGCCCTTAACAGCAATAACATCAACATAGAGAGAGAGATCAGCTGGCCCAGTGGACAGAAAGTGATGCTACCAAGCCAAAGGTGGGTGACTTTTAATACGGGGCCCATGGGCCTGTCTTTCATTGTTTTTGTTCTAACATTCCTCCAGGTTGTATAGCCCTGGTGTATCCACTTGCTGTATAGTGGTAACCTGTGAGTGGCATCCACTTCCATAACAGCTTGCCTCCAGAAACCCTATGAACATGGAGAGAGGATGAAAGACAACCAAACGTTGAGGACTCTCCTTCATAGGGTCGCTATGAGTCGCCTGCAATTCGACGGCACTTAACAACAACAACCCAATACAGGGATTCTGCTCAGAGATGGGAAAAGAGACAGGCTACTTAAGAAAATTTAAAAAAAAATAGAAATCAAGGTAAATTTGTCACAATTCTAAGCAAGATTTTTCAGCTGTCAAGAGGAAACAACAGTACAGGCAGCACCCAATTTGGAAATGAACTGCCTTAAAAAACTTATTTATAAATCAAGTGCTCAAGATGTAAAATCCAAGCAGCATTTTACATATCTCCAATAAAGCCGACTAAAACTGGCTCAACTTACAATAGACCTGGTATTAGATTATGCACTTAGAGTAACAAGACTTCTTAAACTGATTATGACACTTGGAAAAAAACGAATACTCAGCTAGTGACTAGGCTTGAGCTAAACTATGAGTAGGGGCTTGACCACTCCAATAATTACTAGAAAACTAAAGTAGAAGAATGAGAAGAATCTCCTCAAAAGAAAAAGGTTGCTTTGAGCGAAAATATAATCTAACACCTCCTTCCTGGAATAGAAGGTTCTGGTAGTTTCACATAAAATACTATATAAGAATGGAAGCACTAGTGGTCACACCCAGAAGGGCATAGGTGTGCCATCAGGACAATGGGCACTGTGCTCATTACCTAAGCCACAGAGTGAACTGCCGCTGAGGGCTAATGAGCCAGCCCACTGTCACAGCAGCACCAGGCGGGGAGGGTGGAATATTGTTTTCCAAGACTCTGTGCTGGAATCTTAATCTCTATACATGTGGGTATCATCCTGTTTAGAAGTCATCTCCTTCGTTAGGTTAAAGAGATGGGTCCTAATCAAAATAGGTGGGTCCTAAAGCTCATCACTTCTGAATGATACAAAGAGCAGCAGAGACACTGAGATCAGCAAGCACAGTGGGGAAAGGGGTTCTATCTGAAGTGGACAGAGGCAGACAAGTCTATAAACTCAGGAACTCTAAGGATTGAAATAGACAAAGAAAGGCCATCTCTCCTGGAGCTATGAGCTAAACTCAGACTTTTTGCCTCTTAAACTGTAAGAAACTTGTGTTATTTAAAGATATGTAATTGTAGTGTTTCTGTTACAGCAGCACTGGGAGACTAAGATAAGGGTAGAGGAGTGGAAAGGGCAGTGTATTCTGCAACAGTGTAGATGACCAGTAGCACTAGGAGCAGAAAGGATAAAGACATTCTTCTAGGGAGCTCCAATGGCCTAGTGTTAAGAAGCTACACTGCAATCCTGAAGGCACACAGTTCAAATCCACCAGCTGTCCTGCAGGAGAAAGATGGGCAATCTCTTCCCATGTGACTAACTGCCTCTGAAAACCTACCTCAGTGCCAGCTATGAGTCAGTTATGACTCAACAGTACACCACAAAAAAACAAAAATAGTTGCCAAGAGTTAAGAAGCTGGGGACCACATTAGACTCTAATAGATATGATAAAGTAAGGGGGGGGTGGGAAACGTCCTAAAGTTTATGGAAGTGAAGTTTTATTAATTAACAAGGTTGTATAATTAAATTAATGGTATTTTAACAGAGCAGAGAACAAAAAAGATAAATGACCTTGAAGAACACCTTACCTAATGCAGTGTGTGTATAATGCTACAAAAGAATATTTTACTAATTCCAAAATGCTACTGAATACTTTGGCAGGATTAGCACTAAATACAAAGGTAATACTAAATATTGTAACCAGCTTTGGAAGTTTAAAAGTTTATCAAGGGTCCAGGACATACCTTCTTCAGTCCTCCAAACAAAGTGTCAGTCTCCAGCTCAAATTCTTGGTCCAGTTCCTCTTCATGTTCTGACAAGAGAGACAGTCTCCATTAGCCACAAGTCTAAACTCAAGCTCTTTGCTGTGGAGGTGGAACCGGCTCAGACATGACCCGTCAGCAGGTTTCCAAAGCTGTATTTCACACAGGAAAAGACTGAACAACTGGTGGATTCGAACTATTAGACATAGCATCTGGGTTAGCACTGCAAACCCCTATGGACTATGCCACTACAGATTGATTGAATCCCAAGGGCACTAAAGGAAACTGGAATCCATCCATGGAAAAGCTGCCTGATAAGCAAGCAATGGCATGGAATATGCCAACATCCTTGATCTTTCTTTCCAATTTTCTGTGACCTGGATTCCTGGAAATACGTGCTGGGGCTGATGGGACTTTCCCTTCACCTTGTAATAAAAGTCACTGAAAAAGTGGTGATTATGGAAAAAAGCTTCTAACAGAAGGAAGCTTGGAGAAAGTATAGTACCAATACTCTGTATATCCAAACTAAACCAAATTCATTGCCAAGATCAGTGTTAACTCATAGTAGCTTTACAGGCCAGAGGGGAAATGCCCCATAGTGTTCCCAAGATGATAAATCTTTACAGAATCAGACTGTCCCATCTCTCCCCCATAGAGTGATTGATGGGTTCAAGCCATTGCCCTTTTGGTTAGTAGACAAGTGCTTTAGCCACTGTACCACCAGGGCTTCTATGCTACTGTAGAGACCATTTAAAAAATGTATAATGGACCATGATACAAAACTCTCATGAGCAGGACTGCATTATATGATATAATGCTAACACAACTATGGGAGTAAAGGTGATTCAGTGTTAGAATTCTCACCTATTCTGGAGACCCAGGTCTAATTCTTGTATGTGTTTCCTTGCACCACCATTAAATATATATATGGAGGTTTGTATTTTGCTATGCTGCTGAACAGGTTTCTGTAGAGCTTCCAGGCTAAAGCTAGAGTAGGAAGCGAGGCTCCCATGATTAGCCATTGAAAAGTCTGTTCCAAACCAGTCTGATGACCAACTGATTGTAGCGATTGTGCAGGACAGGCAGCATTTTGTCCTGTGTATGGAAGCACTAGAATTGACTTGATGTCAGCTAACAAGATTATAAAATATAGTAACATAATGTAATAGGCCTATTGTAAATAAAGGTGACAATAGATTTATACATATATGTTGTTGTTGTTGTTGCTTGCCGTCGAATGGAGCACAACTCATAATGACCCTATGAACAAAAGACCTGAAGCCTTTCTCTAACCATAGTCGTTTCTCAAAGTTCATAGTGTTTCCAGAGGCATGTCATTGAGGAAGTGGATGCCACTCCTGCTTCTAATATATATAATACAAATTTTTTTTTCAAATCCTTTTAGTGAGAATACAATAAGAAGCTTAGTGGGAGGTACTCAGCATGAAAGAGCACAAGACTGACATAGCTGTTGCTCTCCCAGGGCTTGCTGTACACTGGAGAAACAGACAAGCAATCAAGAAATTACAGCAGTGTTGATAGAATGTTGAAGCTGGAGGAATGAGGTGCAGTTGGGCAACCGACCCTTTCAGCTGCAGCTACAAACACACCACATGTTGTGTGTGGCACAGAGTGCAGACATAATTCCAAGGAAGCCTTCAGCAAACCAACTGCAAGCTGTCATAACTCAACAAAGAACTCATAGAAACTCTGGTTTTATTCATGGAGAAAGGGTAGTGAGCCTGTCTGTCTCTTCCCTTTTCTATTTTGGCTTCACTTTCATATAAAACAAAAGTCAGGAAATCATAGAATTATGTAGAATTAAACCCAAGTGAAAAGCAGAATTCTTTCCTTTTTCTTGTAGGAAAGAGTGCATTCAGGAGCAGAGGAATGGACTTGCAGAAAACCATTTCCTGAAGCTAGAACTTAGCTCCCTCTAGTGGGGAAATTGAAGCCTCTGCAGCTGGGAGAGTTCATAAAATCCAGTCCAGCACTGCCCAGCAGAAACACAATAGGAGCCATGCATTTAATTCAAGTATTTCCAGCAACTACACTATAAGAAGTGGGGGGATTGATTTGTTTATATTTTATTTATTCCAGTGTATCCAAATTAATCCAGTCTGTATTTCATGTTGTGATTATGTGCTATCGAATAAACTGTGACTCATAGTGATCCTATGTACAATTACCTCCAAACTTTGTCCTATCTTGAGCCAATCTTACTGTCTCCAACACACCTGCCCCTATTACCCAGACACTGTATCAATCCATTTCTTCCAGGGTCTCTTTCTCTTGTGCTGACACTCTACTCTTCCAAGAATGATAGCCTTCTCCAAGGTCAGGTCCCTCCTGGCAACATACACAAAGTATGTGAGATGGAGCTTCAGAATCCTTACCTCTAAGGAGCAACTTGGTTTCACCCTATCCAGGACAAATCTGTTTGCTCTCTTAGCAGTCCATGGTTATGTTCAAATAGTCTTCTCTAGTACCACAACTCAAGACATTGATTCTTATTGTCATCCTTATTAATCATCCAGCTGTCTGATAAATAGCAAGTAACTGCAATGACTATGACGTGGATTAGGCACACCTTAGTCTCTAGAATGATATCATTTCTCTTTAGTACTCTGGAGAAGTCCCCAACAGCAGATTTTCACATTGCAATTTGTCTTTTTATTTCCTGACAGCGGTGCCAAGGGTGTTGACTGTGGAGCTGAGCAAGCTGAAATTATTAACAATCTCAATCTCTTCTCCATCTATCACAGTGCTGTCAATTGGTGAGAATCTGTGTCTTCTAGATGTTGAGCTTCAATGTATATTGAAGACAGCAGTCCCTGACCTTCTTTTGCAGCACATGTTTCAGGTCCTCCTCAGTTTTGGTAAGTAAGGTTGTTGCATAATGCAGGTTGTTGATGTCCAGCCTTTCAAATGCTCTGTTCTGCATACAGACTGAAAAGGTATAGGGACAGGAAGTATCACTTATTTTCAGTTACTTTGCACTCCACTTTTTATACCAGCTCTTGAAAACACACTATCCAAGGTGTCCTGACAATACTTCTCATTTAGAGTGGTCACAATTGAAGTGCTCTTTAGCCACATACAGCCAATGGCCACAGTACCGGACAGCAGCTCTCCAGATCAATAATATTCTCTCCTGTAATAGAGAAATCTTACAAAATTATCCTAAGCTGACTTCTTGAGTCCATATGGCTGTGCCTGGAGAGCCTTCCTCACTACCTGGAACAGGAAAAGCAGAGTCAGCTTACTTCTAGATGTCATTCCCCAAAATTCTCACTTTAAAAAAAAAGGAGCCACTCAAACTTATTGAGTCAATTCCCCAAAGTTAAAATCAATTCACAGCTGACTCTCCATCTGGTTCTTCGAAGACGGTAAACCACAAAAGGGAGGACACTGCTCAAGTTCCTCTCATGGGTCTGCTAGAGAGTTTGAACCATCAGAGAGGTACCACTTTGGGTGAGCAGAGCAGGATTTTGCCACTCGAGCGCCCTTTCCCAAAATCTGCCACAAAACTGCCTCTGAGAGCAAACAGCAAGACTTTTCTGCTGATGCAGCCTCTTGACACCCCATTCTCA
Organism: Elephantulus edwardii; assembly: GCF_000299155.1. Classification (NCBI taxonomy): domain Eukaryota; kingdom Metazoa; phylum Chordata; class Mammalia; order Macroscelidea; family Macroscelididae; genus Elephantulus; species Elephantulus edwardii. The sequence goes on along the minus strand of NW_006399813.1, from coordinate 13,108,141 downwards.
ACATCATTCTCATTACCATCACCCTCTTCAAGAAAAGGCTACTTCATAGCCCCATTCGACCTCCCCAGTGACAGTATTTGCAATTTCATCACTGCCAAAGAGCTGTGATGACAAACAGTGTACTTAAAACATCTAACTAACCTATCTTCTTTTACCCTATCAACTTTATGGAAGATTAATTCTGGGACAGAGTAGGAGGATGAGAGGATATTAACTGGGAAGCGGAGGACAAACCACACCCCTCAGTCTCACTGAGGCCACTGTCAGGGATTAGCAACACCCAATCACTGTATAATGAGACGTGCTGTTTCTATGAATGTGGAAAACTACAATCAGCTCCAACACATTCTTTATTTCTTTCCAAAGGGAGCCTGTGAGTACTGCAGAGTGTAGCAGGAGATGGGAAACAGAAAAGATGGACTTACTAGGATAAGAGTACTTAATAGTCAACAACTCTCAAACACTCACATACAAAATATTCATAGAGCAAAGGGGTGATAAAATGCTGGTCATTCCATGACACTTTGAGATAGGGGGGCTTCTTCTTTTCTTTCTCCAATTCCTACTCTAAAACAATGAAAAAGTAGTTTCACAATATACCAAACAAAAGCATACCAAATATGTAAAAGGAAGGTAAAAGGATAAATTGCATAAATGGCCTCCAAATCTCCCAAAAAGGCCTTAGGAGATTTATTGACTTGCATGGTCCTTCTTACTTTATAATTTGTGCATATATGTCGGCTCAAGATAGAGCAGGGTTGAGGCTGTTGTACATAGGATTGCTATGATGCGCAAACAACATAAGAGAATATAACAACATGCTTATTTGTTCATACTTTGCCCTTATGAGTACAATATTTGTCTGTCAGTTTTTTGTGCTCAAGAAGCCTGCTGATTTCTGTGATGCTGGAAGCTGTGCCATTAGTATTCTAACATCAGTGGATCATCCACGGTGGACAGGTTTTAGTGGAACTTCCAGATTAAGACAGACTAAGAAGAAGTAATGGCCCTCCACTTCTAAAATAACCAGCCTTTGAAAACTTTTGAACAATTAAGAGGAGGTGCTACTAGGCATGATTTATTGACTATGGGAAGATATTCACCTACGTGAGTCATACAAAATTGTGCTAACATTGAGAAGAATGGAAATCCCAGAATATTTAATTATACTCATGTGAAACCTAGACCAAGAAACTGATGTGCAAACAATGGAACACTGCCTGATTTAAAACCAGGAAAGATATGTGTCAAGGCTGTACCCTTTCTCCATTACCCGTTCAACATGTAGACTGAGCAAATCATTCAAGAGGATGAACTTTACTAAGAAGACTAGGGCATCAGGAATGGAGGAAGACATGTCAACAACTATGTTGAGGACCCTACTTGTTAAAAGTGAAGAGGACTTAAAATGCTGTAGGAAAATCAATGACTTCACTCTTCGATATAGATTGTATTTCAACATCAAGAGAACAAAACTCTTCACCCCTAGGCCAATTGGCAACATCATTATAGACGGAAAATGATTGGAGTTTTTAACTATTTCATCTTGCTTGGAGCTACAATCAATATCGTTGGTACCAACAGTCATGAGATCAGAAGACATGTTGCATTAGGAAAATCTGCTGTCAAGAATCTCTCTACAGTTCTATGTAGCAATGATGATAAAGATGAAGGTGAATTTCATTCAAGTCATGGTCTTTTCAATTGCTTGGTATACATCTAAAAGTTGGACAGTGACTAAAGATGACAAATGAAGAACCGATGCTTCTGAGTTGTGGTGTTGGAGAAGAGTACTGAATATCCCATAAACTACCAAGAGAATAAACAAGTATGTCTCAGAGAAAGTGCAGCCAGAGTGCTCCACAGAAGCAAGAATGGTTCAGCTTCATCTCATATATTTTGGGCATGGTGTGGGAAGGGCCAGTCCTCAGACAAAGATATCATACTTAGAGTCTGATGGGCAGCAAAAGTGCAGGACTGTCAGGGAGGTAGACTGACACAGTGACTGTAACAGTGGGCTCAAGCATACCAGCGCTGATGAGGATGGCATAGGCTACAGCAAGGTTCAAATCTGTTGTTCATAGGGTTGCTATGAGTTACACTTGACTCACAGCACCTAATAACAACAACACTAACAGTGCAGGAACTCTGGTGGCCTATCAAGTAAAGAACTGTGAGCCAACCCAGGGGTACACAGTTCAATCCATCAGCTGCTCTGCGGGAGACAGGCAATCTCCACCTGTGCAATTCACAGCCTCTGAATACCTGCGGGAGAGTCAGGTAGGTTCCAACTCTTTGACACATAACAATAGCAACAACAACAACAAGGAGTGCAATTTGCATGGAAATCCTTAGAGTAACTGTCAGAGGTAGAAAAATGCCCAGGTGAGGCTGGAAACTCCCCAAGAGGAAGCTTGATGCAAGTTCTATATGTTGAGGGATAAGATTCCAATACTGGCTTGTGTTACAGGGGAGGAAAAGGGTCTGGAACCCACCATGCAGTGCTCCCCTCAAATGCTCCCCAAGTCGTGTTCCAAGTCATTGTGAGAGATTTACAAAAAAATATTAAGAGAGTAGATTCCCTATAACCTTGAGTTACAGTGTGAATAACTGGAAGAAAAGACCAGCACAAATCCAAGAGGAAGGGTTGACAAGGTGACCTGGGTAAGAAAGGTAGCAATTCAAACAATTCACAGATTTCAGAGAGTGTTTCCTATTCCCTACACCACAGGTAACAAGGGAAATGAGTCAAATGTGATAAGCACAGCTCAAACAGAACACACAGAGTCATACAGTGTTACACACCCACTATTAACACTGGTGAGTGAGACAGGCTGCCAAGTCCCTGGTTCCTGCAAGGGCTATGCATATGGGTCCATTCAGAGGGTGTGTTAAAGGGTGCTCTAGTGGCCTAGTGGCAAGAAGCTGCACTGCAGTCCCTAAGGTGCGCGGTTCAAATCCACCAGATGATCCACTGCAGAAAGAGGAGCAATCTTCTCCTGTGCCAGCTGGATCTGATTTGATGGTACACAATAAGAAAAAAGAAAAAAAAAAGATGGTGTGTTAACAGAAAGGCTCCTGGTGGGTGGGTCTACCCACAGCTATCCAACACCCCCCAGTCCAAGGTCAGGCCACCTGCTCAAGGACAAAGCCAGGGTCTTTGTGCCCCCACATTGAGATGGGCCTCCAAAGTTGCCAACTGTTGGAATTAAAATCCTCCACTTAGAAAAACAAGTAGGGAAGAAGAAAAAAGTACATCTTGATGAAGAAAACCCACCCCATTGAGGGGTTAGAATAGCTCATGAACAATGTGTAACAAAGAATTCATCTATAAGTCAGTCATTCTATCCTTTTCTCACAAGCTGTGATTAGGAAGGAGGAAACCCACAGGAGTAGAAAGGCATAAACAAAAGGTATAAGGCAAATGCTCTCAATTAGAATTGTGTGAGAACACCTACTACATAAGAACAAAGAAACTGGGAATGGCAATTCAAATAAATACTTTTCCCTATAAAAAACAGTCTTTAAATATACAGGCTCCCTGGTATCAAAGAATTTATTCAGAGAAACATTAACTACTGATCATGAAATATTAAAGAATTAAAAATAAAGCACCTGTGAAATTAAAACACGAATCAATGGAAAGTACAATTGCTTTTAGAGACATGTTATTAATACAATACTACTCAGAAGGATATTTACGGCATGAAAGAAGGTGTGCCTGAGTTCTAGAAAGTCAAAAGGGTCCAGGGTAGTTGCTGCTCATTAGAATGTTACTTCCATGGGGAAAATATGATAGAATTTATAAATAACTTCAAGAGGCTGATTATTGAAAAAGAAGAATACTTGACTCACAGCACCTAGTAACAACAACATGAATAGTGCAGGGAACCCTGGTGGTCTATCAGGTAGAGAATTGTGCTGCCCACCCAAAGGCACACACACAGTTCAACCAATCAGCTTCTCTGTGGGAGATCTGGCAACTTCCACCTGTGTAATTCAGAGTCTACTTATTACAAAGTAGACAAACTATGGCAAGGCTTCCAAGACAGGAGAAATCAAACACTCATGGAGTTCAAAACAGTGAGCATGTAACACAGAGACATAAAAATGTGTGTTACATTTTTATATACATTTTGCAACTTTAAATAAGCTGAAAAATATAAATTACTAAAACTGAGTTAAGTAGATGCTAAGCACATCAATAACCCTTAAGGATCATTTTTCAATTAATATCTCCTAGCCCAGCCAAACTAGCCAAAGAGCCTAGCCAAATTTTCAAATGAACAAAATCTCTATTTATAGACATTTCAGAAACTAACTGGCAGCACCATGATATTTGGAGAGGAAACTGAGACTATTAATAATTTCACCCTACTCAGGTCCACAATAAACACGCTTGACACCAGCAGTCAGGAAATCAAAAAATGAGTTGTATTGGGGAAAATCTGCCTTAATCAGGTGCACCTTAGTCTCCAGACTGACATTGTTATTCTTCAGTACTTTGAAGAGCTCCCAGACAGCAGACTTTCCCAAAGCAATTTGTCTTTTCATTTCCCAGCTGCTGGTAACAAGAGTGTTGATTGTGGAGCCAAACAAACTGAAGTTGTTAATAATCTCAATACCTTCATCATCTATCATGATGCTGCCAATCAGCCCAGTAGTGAGAATCTTTATTTTCTTGATGTTGACCTTCAATCCATACTGAAAGCTGCAGCCCTTGACCTTCTGCAGCAAGTGCTTCTGGTCCTCCTCAGTTTCAGCAAGCAGGGTTGTGTCATCTGATAACGTAGGTTGTTGAGTCTTCCTTCAATCCTGATGCCACACTTCTCCTCAGATAGCCCAGACTCCCAGAGAATCTGCTCTGCATATAGATTGAAATTATATGGAGATAGGTAAAGATATGTTGGAAGGACTACACAGTCTATCAAAAAGAATCAGTTGACAAAGAACCATTTTAGAAGGCAGCATGTAAAAGTACTTAAGGAAGAGGTCCAGCCTCCACCAAAGGCACTTGCAAAAATAAAGATTCATTAAGTGAAGGAATATAAATTGAGGGTTTTCAACAAACAGATTTGCTCACTGGTCTATACCAAGAAATTTGGAGAACCTGGCCAAATGGCTGGCAGAATTCCATACTTATGCCTATTATCAAAAAAGACAACCCAACAGAGTACAGAAAATACTGAACAGTGTAACTTATACTACATGGAAGTAAAACATTGCTGAAAACCATTTAAAAATAACTAGAGTAGTAAGTACATCAACGGGAAACTACCAGAAATTCAGGCTGTATTCTAAAGAAGCCATGGACTAAGGATATCATTACTGATATCAAAAGGATCTTCACTGAAAACAAAAAGCATAAGAAAGCTGTTTACTTGTGTCTTACTGTCTATGCAAAGGCATTTGACAGTGTGGGTCATAATAAATGATGGCTCACTCTGAGAATCATGGGAATCCCATAACACTCAATTATGCCCATGAAGAACCTGCTCATGAATCAAAAAGCAAATCATTAGAACAACACAAGGAAATGCAACATGCTTTAAAATCAGGAAAGATGCCTGTCAAAGCTGCAGTCTTACACCACACCTAGCTAATCTATGCTGAGCAAATCATTCAAGAAGTAGAACTATATGAAGAAAAAAAAAAAAAAAGAAGTAGAACTATATGAAGAACATGGTGCCAGGAAGTACGGCTGATCAACAACCTGCATTACGAAGATGATGCAACTTTTCCTGTAAACAAAAAAATAAGATTTGAAGCATTTATTGATGAAACTCAAAGGTGCCTTCAACATGGATTAAACCTCAAAATAAAGAAAACAAAATTCCTCACTAAAAAAGGACATCAAGGGTGCAGTAGAAGATTACCTAACAAAAATGAGGGGAAATCCTCAAAAGGGTGGATTGAGATAAATCGTGATTTGATAAATTCAAACATATTAACAATCATGAATATAGTATAGGACTAGGCAATGTTTTGTTCCATTTGCATAAGGTTGTCATGAACCAGCATTAACTCATCAGTAAATAACAACAAAATGTTTTAGGTATCATACTTGCTCCAAATACAAATGTGTCCACATTTTTCACAGAAAAAACTCCCTCCCAATACTCCCTTCTATAATCCTACTAAGTAGAATCTTTTCCTAAAACAGTGAGACAAAGGGCCAGGAAGGATCTTACAGCACAGTCAAAATCACACCAATTAAATGTATGCAGGCAAGGCAAGGTGATCTCTTTCAACTAGTTGAACTTGCTAGAGCATTGGAGGAAGACGGTATGCCCCTTGGGAGTAGCCTGAGAAACACTTTGACCTTGGCAATGAAAAAAGGAGAGTTTATAAAAGACATTCCTAGGTCATATGGAATTTCTATGTTCAGCTTTTTGAGGGAACACCATCTGCCTTACAGAGTGTTTATACCATTTTACAATCTCACCAACGGTGTATGAAAGTTCCTATTTTGCCACATCCTCACCAATATTTATTACTTGCTGTTCTGTTAAACTTTGCCATAGCTACTGGGGTGAGATGGTATCTCATTGTGGTTTTGATTTGCATCTCTCTTATTGCCAGTGATTAGCCATCTGATTATCTTCTGTGAAAAGTCTTTCCAAGTCCTTTGGCCATTTTGTAATTGGGTTATTAGTCTTTTTCTTGTGGAGATGTTGTTGTTGTTGTTGGAGGTGTTGTTGTTGTTGTTGTTGTTGTTGCTGCTGCTGCTGCTGATGATGATGATGATAATGATGATGTTATGTGCCATTGAATCATCTTCAATTCACAGTGACCCCATGTACAACAGCCCTAAACCCTGCGTTATCCTGTGCCCATCTCACTGTTTCTGACACACCTACCCACATTACCCCAGTCACTGAATCAATACATCTCACCAAGCATCTTCTTTCATTGTGCTGTCCCTCCATCCTCCCAAGCATGACATCCCTCTCCAAGGTCCCTCCTTGCAACATATCCAAAATATGTCATACAAAGCTGCAGAATCTTTGCCTACAAGGAGCAGCCTGGTCTCACCCTCTCTGGGATGAACCTGTTTGTTCTGCTAGCAGTCCAAAGTATATTCAATACTCTTCTCTAGCACCACAACTTCAAAGGCATCAATTCTCTTTCTCTCATCCCTAGTTCATTGTCCAGCTTTCTGATATATTCCGAAAACTTTCATTAAGAGAACCTTGTCCAACAAAAAACAACCCTAAGGCTGGCAGCATGGATGAACCTGGCAGCCTGTCATTCTGTCACGCATAAGATTCCCAGGAGAGACAAGGTGGACAAAGCAAAGTCAGAGAAAGTGATGAAGACAGAGCCTTCCAGCAGGTGCCCATGTTGCATAGAAGCAGTAGGTTCTATCTGCCTGCCCTACACAGGAACCTGAACATTATTCCTATGATTTCCACACAGGGGAAATTAATTTCTTTTTCAGTATTATGGCCCTAGCAATATCTCTGAATGAGATGACTGTTAATGTTAGTTGTCAGAATTGTTTCTCGCCAATTTTTAAAAAAGAAAGAAATATTTCTTAATGAACGCAAAACAAGAATACAAACGGGAGAGATTAAACCATAAAAAAAGAGAACCTTGTTTAAAAAGAGTGACCTTTGTCTGAGAAGGTATTGCCAAATGTTTTTTCCCCAGTCAGTAAGTTTTCTTGTCACTTTATTAGAAATAGTTTTTGTGCACACAGGAATTTAATCTTTAGAAGGTCCCATTCATCAATTTTATCCTCTACTGGTGACCCAGCTATTCCACTGCTAGGATTATACCTCAAGGAAATTAGAACTGAGACACCAACAGAGATGGGTACACCAATGTTCAAACCAGCATTATTCACAACCACCAACCATGGAAACAGTCTAAATGTTCAACCACAATCGAATGGATTGAGGAATTGTGGTGCATTCACTTGATGGAATGCAACACATCACTGAGGAGTAACAATTTAAAAAATTACTGCATAGCCTGGGAGAGATGAGAGAGCATCATGCTGAATGAACTCAGTCTCACAAGGATAACTACCTCATAAGACCATCATTGTAAAAACAGAAGGATAACTAGTAAAACATATATGGGGATATGGGGTGGGGGAGGTGTGGGAGTAGAGGGGTGAGAATGGGTGAGGGGAAATCACAGTGTCACAAAATTTAGTGGGTAGGGGAGTAAAGGAAATGGGAAAGGATCCAGCAGAGATCTGAAAGGATGCGGTAATGGTGGGCATAATTCAATAGTAATTAATTTTATAAGACATAATGACTGGGAATGATTGTATTAAACAAAATATGAATGAATTATAGTGTGAAATATAATGCATAATAATTTTATATGCAAACCAATATAAAATTAATTAAAAGAAAAGACATTTCTGGCTGCACAGTAGTTAGTAATAAGACAAAGAGCATGATGGCCTCTGGACCAGCTGAAGAACAGGGAAGTTCTGTACTATCACAGAGGGATGCCAGATGCCACAACACATACCATTGTGCAGCTACCACGATGTAAAAAGGAAAAGCTATATTTTAGAGCTTTCAGCAGACTATTAAATGACCCAAGAAGTATTAAAAGAAGATAGAGTACGCAGAATCACTGTACCAAAAGGAAATGGCTGCCACAGAAGAATTTCATGGAACAATGTATGAACAAGAGCCTGTGGTGATGAAGGAAGGAGCTCAAACTGCTCTGAAGGAATTAGCAAAAAACATAGCCCCAGGAGTTGATGGCATACCATTTGACATATTTCAACAAACAGATGCTGCCCTGGATGTGCTCACCAAGTTGTGCCAAGAAATCTAGAGGGCAATCATCTGGCCAACTGACTGGAAGAGATCTGTATTTGTTCCCATTCCAAAGAAAGGTGACCTGACACAATGTGAAAATTACCAAACAATATCATTAGTATCACATGCAAGAGTGGTGAAGAGATTGAGATTGTACACAGCTTTAGTTTGCTTGGCTCCACAGTTAAAAGTCTTGGCACCAGCAGCCAGGAAATTAAAAGGCGCATTGCCATGGGAAAGTCTGCTGTTAGGGACCTTTCCAGAGTACTGAAGAGCAATGGTGTCTCTCTGGAGACTAAGGTGCATTTGATACAGGCCATGGTCTTCGCAATCACTTGTTATGCATCAGAAGTTGGACAATGACCAAGGAGGATAGAAGGAGAATTGATGCCTTTGTGCTGTGGTGTTGGAGAAGAGTATTGAGAATACCATGGACTGCTAGGAAAACAAACAGATTTGTCCTGGAAAGGGTTAAACTGGGTGGCTCCTTGGAGGCAAGGATTCTGAGTCTCCATCTAACATACTTTGGGCACGGTGTGAGGAAAGACCGGTTCTTAGAGAAGGACATCATGCTTGGGAGGGTGGAGGGACAGTGCAGGAGAGGAAGGCCCTCTATGAGGTGGATTGATTCAGTGACTGGGATAATCGGGATGGGAGTGTCGGAGGCAGTGCGATTGGCACAGGACAGAGCAGAGTTTAGGGCTGTTGTACATAGGGTCACTATGAGTCACAAGCGACTCGACAGCACATAACAACAACAACATCACATGCAAGCAAGATTCTGCTGAAAATTATCAAAAAACAACTTAAACAGCCCATCAACGAGAACTGCCTGAAGTGCAGGCTGGGTTTAGAAGAGGCTGTGGTACTAGGGATATTATAGGTAATGTTAGATGGATTCTGCCTGAAAGGAGAGAGCACTAGAGGAATTTCTATCTGTGTTTCATTTACTATGCAAAGGCATTTGACTGTGTGGATCACAACAAACTGTGGCTGACTCTGAGAGGAACAGGAATCCCAGCACACTTGATTGTGCTTATGTGAAACTTAGACCAGGAGGCAGTCATCAGAAAAGAGAAAGGAAACACTGCACGGTTCAAAACTGGGAAGGGTATGCTCAAGAGATGTGTCCTATCTCCATACCTTTTCAATCTATATGTGGAACAAGATCATCCAGGAGGCTGGGCTCTTTGAGGAGGAATGTGGCATCAAGAAGGACTGAGGCTTTTGCTGCAGAAAGTCAAGGACTGCAACCTTAATTATTAATTAAAACTCAATATCAAAAACCCAAAGATTTTCACCACTGGACTGACTGGCAGCATCATGGCAGATGATGATGAGATTGAGATTGTTAACAGCTTGTGTTAGCTTGGCTCCACAATCAACACTCTTGGTACCAGCAGCCAGAAAATCAAAAGATGAATTGCATTGGAAAAGTACGCTGTTAGGGACCTCTCCAGAGTAGTGAAGAGCAGGGATGTCAGTTTGGAGACAAAGGTGCACCTGATTCAGGCTATGGTCTGTGCAATTACTTGCTATGTATCAATAAACTGAGTGATAATTAAGGACAATAGAAGAATTGATGCCTTTGAGCTGTGGTGCTGGAGAAGAGTACTGAATATAACATGGCCTGCTAGGAGAACAAATACGTTTGTCCTACAGAGGATGAGACCAGGTTGCTCCTTGGAGGCAAGGATTCTGAAGGTCTATCTGACATACTTTGGGCATGTTGCAAGGCAGGACCAGTTCTAAAAGAGGAACATCATGCTTGGGAGGGTGGAGGGACAGCACAAGAGAGTAAGACTCTTGAAGAGATGGACTGACTCAGTGACTGAGATAATTGGGGTAGGTGTCAGAGACAATAAAGTTGGCTCAGGATAGAGGAGGCTTCAGAGCTGTTTTACATAGGGTCACTATGAGTCACAGGCTCTTGACAGCACATCACAACAACATGAGTAGAGGAATAAAATGTTCACATTTAATGGTCTAAACCAAAGTGCTTTTTCTTTAAACCAGATTGCTTAGGAAAGTAAAATGAGAAATAAAGATCAGGAAAATAAAAAAATGTTGTAACTATAGAGTTGGACATATTTGGATTTGTATCTCAGCCCTATTATTTATCACCATGTTATGCAAATAATGTATGCTATATAGTTTGCAAACCATACAGCCAACTGCAATTTCTTTTCATAACCATGTTGTATCAGTATTTCTTTACATGTTGACAGCTTCCATTTCAATTTTCTTTATTTACTTAAATTCAAAAAAATGTAATGTTAACCAGATAAAAGTGATCTCAAAGACTTCATTTAAATTCATTCTTTTCCTAAACCAAGGACAACTTATGCAAACTAAAGTATCCACGATGAAAAGAGAACAGTATGCTGAAGCCAGACAGCATGAAACCACAAAGGCTAAGAAATCCATAAATAAGACATGAACCTTTGTAACTCATTCAATGAAAAAAGGGAGGGGGGAAGGGAAAGGGGCAGAAATTATCCCGATGCTGAAATCTATGAAAACACCATTTCTTGTTTTCATCAATGTTAAGCTGAAATATAGTGGATTTTTATCATCAGTGTCTTTTTTTTTTTAATTGATGTCTTTTAAATGAACCAAAAATTTAAAAAAAAAGGAATCACCAGAAGAAATTACTTCTTAATCTTAAAATAGTACTTTAGTTTAATCATTCAAAATCATCATTTTCCAACTCGAGGAATCCTTCAAAACATCCTGCTAATCATTCACGTATCACAGAGCTGCCTACAGACACTCTTCTCTGCCCTCCGAACTAATGGCATCACCACCTTTGGCAATGCTATGCTGAGGGCACACAAGCCCAGCCTTTCCCATTGTGGCTGGTTTCTGGGGCCACTTTCCCCGAAGCAGAAGCTCCCCACGTACAGATATCTCAAGGAAAAGCCAATCTTTTCCGCAAATTTGGAAAACCAAGCAAAGCCAATCTTGGGGTCTAAGATTCCCCTTTGTCAGAAGCTTTGCTTCAATTGAAATTGTGACAGTAGAGACCGCTTGATTTGTTCCCTTCAAGAAATCTTCTACGCTTTCATTTAACTCTCTAGTTTAGGCCACTTCACTCTGGTCCAACATCTCGTACGTTTTCAGTTTCCTTTAGTCGAGCTCATTTTTCTCCTTTCCCTATTCACAAAAGGATAACCCTCCAAACTTGAATTCTCTTGCTGCTACTCTGTTGCTTGTTTCTTCCTTACAACTTTTAGTTTGAAGTCAGTAATGCATTAAATCCCTGACATGATCCTAAAGAAATTGAAGATGTAGGTTATTTATAAATAGAAATAAAAATATACACTGTAACAGATAGAGACTGCAAAATTCAAATGTAAACTAAGTAAGAATTAAGTGACTTTTTATATGCCCCAGTGTATATGACTAAGATGACTCAAATGCATTGATCAAAGAAAATGGCACTAATATGAAATAATTAGACTATCAAATAAGCAGACCTGATGTAACTTAATGGCTGCACCTAAGATGATCGGATAAGGTTTTCACATTCAATTGCTGAGGCAAGTGCCACTGTGTCACAGTTTTGCTTTGTTTTACTCCTCTGGACAAAGGCCAGAGTCAGGAGATGACTGTAATTATGATGTCAATGAAGACTGAATTGAGATTCCTATTGATAGTTACTCAATATCATTTATACTCATATGGGCTTCACTGTGTTCATGTTTCCAAATGACAACACATAATTAATGAATATACTTAAGTAGGTTCAACGACCTGATAGTTTAAAAGGTAGGAGGATAAATTATCAGCTTAAATTAACAGAAGTAAACACTCAGTTTCAATTGTTTGTTTATTACCTGCATACAACTTCTCTAGAGTGCTGAAGAGCAATGATGCCAGTCTAGAGATTAAGGTGTGCCTTGTCCTTGCCATGATCGCCACAATCACTTGCTATGTATCAGAAAGCTGAACAAATGACTAAGGATGATAGAAGAAGAATAGATGCCTTTGAGTTGTAGTGCTAGAGCAGAGGACTGAATATACCATCAACTACCAAGAGAACAAACAGGTCTGTCTGTCTTTGTTGTTGTTGCTACGTGCCGTCGAGTCACTTGCGACTCATAGTGACCCTATGTACAACAGCTCTGAACTCTGCTCTGTCCTGTGCCAATCACACTGTCTCCAACACACCGATCCTGATTACCCCAATCACTGAATCAATCCACCTCCTAGGGGGCCTTCCCCTCTTCCTGCGCCTGTCATCCACCCTCCCAAGCATGATGTCCTTCTCCAAGGACCAGTCTCTCCTTACAACATGTCCAAAGTATGTCAGACGAAGCCTCAGAATCCTTGCCTCCAAGGAGCAGCCCGGTTCAACCCTCTCCAACACCAAAGCTCAAAGGCATCAATTCTCCTTCTATCCCCCTTAGTCATTGTCCAACTCTCTGATGCATAACAAGTGATTGCAAAGACCATGGTCTATATCAGATGCACCTTAGTCTCCAGAGTGACACCATTGCTCTTCAGTACTTTAGAGAGGTCCCTAACAGCAGACTTTCCCATCGCAATAGGTCTTTTAATTTCCTGGCTGCTGGTGCCAAGAGTGTTGATTGTGGAGCCAAGCAGACTAACGCTGTGAACAATCTCAATCTCTTCACCATCCATCCTGATGCTGCCAATTGGTCCAGTGGTGAGTATCTTTGTCTTCTTGACATTGAGCCTCAATTCATATTGAAGGCCCCAGTCTTTGACCCTCTGCAGCAAGCACTTCAGGTCTTCCTCAGTTTCGGCAAGCAGGGTTGTGTCATCTGCATAATGCAGATTGTTGATAGATCTTCCACCAATCCTGACACACATTTCTCCTCATAGAGCCCAGCCTCCCGGATGATCTGTTCTGCATACAGTTTGAAAAGGTATGGAGACAGGACACATCCCTGGAGTATGCCCTTCCCAATTTTGAGCCATGCAGTGTTTCCTTGCTCTGTTCTGAAGACTGCCTCTTGGTCCAAGTATAGGTTTCTCATTAGCACAATCAAGTGTTCTGGGATTCCCATTCTTCTCAGAGTCAGCCACAGTTTATTATGATCCACAGAGTCAAACGCCTTTGCATAATCAATGAAACACAGATAGACATTTCTCCGGTACTCTCGGCTTTCAGCCAAGATCCATCATTAGCTACAATATCCCTAGTACCGCAACCCCTTCTAAACTCAGCCTGGACTTCTGCTGATGTGCTGTTCCAGTCATTTTTGGATAATCTTCAGCAGACTCTTGCTTGTATGTGAAATCAATGATATTGTTCTATAGTTTCCACACTCTGTTGGGTCACCTTTCTTTGGAATGGGAACAAATATAGATCTCTTCCAGTCAGTTGGCCAAGTGGTTGTTCTCCAGATTTCTTGACACAACTTGGTGAGCACGTCCAGGGCAGCATCTGTTAGCTGAAATATGTCAGGTCTGTCTTAGAGAGGGTAAAGCCAAGCTTCTCCTTGGAGGCAAGGATTTTGATGTTCTATCTGACATACATTGGGAATGTTGCCAGAAGGGACCAGTCCTTGTAGAAGGACATCATGCTTGGAAAGGTGGAGGGACAGCACAGGAGAAGAACACCCTGGATGGATGCATTGACACTGTAACTGGGGTAATGGGTTAGGTGTATCAGAGACAGTGAGACTGGCTCAGAATAGGACAGAATTCAGAGCTATCATACATAAGTTGGCTATGAGCCACAGGTGACTCAACAGCACATAAAAACAACCACCAAATTGAATCTACGGCTTATAACTTTATTAAGCAAATATATTTGAATAGTATTTTAGACTATTGAATGAGGACATTGTTGTTGTCGTTGTTAGGTGCTGTCAAGTTGACCACGATCCATGGCGACCATGTGAACAGTAAGTACATCTGTACCCTGCCCCATCATCTGCCATCCTTGTCATCTCCAATGTATTTGGAGCCCGTTGCTACAGTCACTGTGCCAATCCATCCCATTGAGGATCTTTCTCTTTATCAATGAGCCTCCACCTTACCAAGCATGATGTCTTTTCTAAAGGACTAAACCTTCCTTGCAACATGACTGAAGAATATGAGATGAAGTTTCACCACCTTGCCTCTAAGGGGCACTTTGGTTGCACTTTCTCCAAGATATTATTTGTTCTTTTATTCTTTTAACAGTCCATGGAATAGTAAGTGCTCTTTCCAACACTACAATTCAAAGGTGTCAATTCATTTGTCATCCTTATTTATCATTACTATTTATGTCTGGATATGTGACGAGAGGTATATGCAGGTGCATGCTAACTTAGAACTTTCTTTACATAATCTTGTCATTTCTATGTGATATATATATATATGTGTGTGGCCACATTTCCAGCCTCACACACATTTCCAGCCTCAGTGCCTTCATCTGGGTGAAAATGAATTGTGTCCATTGTAGCAGCGAGACTCCAAAGATGGCACACCTCCAATTCCTCCTCTCCCTGAAAATCCATGCTGCTTCAACCATAAGAAGGTAGTATCTTCTTTCATTTGAATCTGGGATGACCATGTGGCTTTCTTGACTAAAAGGACTAGGGAAAATCAGCCTCAAGCAAAAGTTATATTCAAGATCTGCAGCTTTTGTGCACCTGCAGCACTCTGTCCGGGAACCTGGTTGGCAGGTTCTGAGAAGATCAGCCTATGCAGACAGTCCTCATTGAGAACCAGGGTGCTCCAGAGGAGTACCCAGCTGATCTTTTAAGGTGACAGCCAGCATCAACAGCTAGCCCCCTGAGAAGTGATCCACCTTGGGTGTGTCAGCCCTGGCAAACCACCAGCTAACTATACCACCCACTGGCAACACATAAATCAGAAGAACCTGTCCAGGTGAGAGCAATCCACACTTATTACAAACATGATCTCATAGAACCAGGAGAGAGAGTAAAATGGTTGTTTTAAGGAAGTTCTTGAGTAATACAAATGGTTAAATGACTGACTAAAAACCAAAACACTGGCAGTTCAAATCCACCCAGAGGCACCTTAGAAGAAAGGCCTCAAGACCTACTTCCAAAAGAGCACAGCCGTTGAAAACTATAATCAGTCCATTAGTGCAAGCCTGGGGAAAACAAGCCAGGCCAAAGTCATCATAAGTCTATCAGACCATATTCCTGAATCTTCCACCTCAGAGCAGCCCCCTCTCCACTTCCTCTCCTGACAGGAATCAGAACAGCCTAGGGCCTTACCTCTGGAGACTTTGTAAACCTTGTAAAAAGAATAGAAGTGGAAGCCAAGGGAAGTAAGCACATAAAGAGACAGCTCCCATCGGGGTAACATCACTCCTGGTCACACTGGCTCAGTGACACTCAGGTTCCGAGTTTCTAGAATAAGAAACAGAAACAAAATATCAAACTATGGACATGTTACAGCAGGATCAATTGAGTTACTTCATATCCTTTACAAGGTGATGCATTTCAGGGAGCATAAACCATAATCTACCTGTTCCAGTCTGGTCAGGTCTTTCCTTAAGAAGTTTCCACAACTTCCCACTTGTTTGCCATCATAGTACATATTGTACCGTATTCATCACAACACACACTTAGTTTCCTCTATAGAATACAGCCTTAGTGAGCAGACTCCTTAACATAGTGCCTAAAATGTACTAACAACTAGCAAGGGCTTTCCTTGCCACATTCAATTGCATCCTCTCACTCAAAATATGTTTTGAAATCCTTATTGCTTCCTATAAATAAGGGGCTCTGGTGGCCCACTGGTAAGGAGTTGCACTGGCAACCTAAACATGTTGTTGTTGTGTGCTGTCAATTTACCTGTGATCTGTAGCGACCCCATATTCAGCAGCTCTTAAGGCTGCCCTGTCCTGAGCCAGTCTCACTAATTCCAACACATCAACCGCCATTGCTCCAGTTACTTTTATCAATCTACCTCATGCCAGGTCTTCCTCTCCTGCACTGTCCCTCTACCCTTCTGAGCATGATGTCCTTCTCTAAGGATCGGTCTCTCCTGGCCAAGTGCCCAAAGTATGTGAGATGGCACTTCAAAATCCTAGCCTCCAAGAAGAAACTTGGCTTCACCCTCTCCAAGACAAACCTATTTGTTTTCTTGGCAGTCCATGGTATGTTCAAGACTCTTCCACAATTCGAAGGCATCGATTCTTCTTCTGTCATCCTTAGTGCATAGCAAGTAATTGCGAAGACCATGGCTTGGATTAGGAGCTCATTAGTGTCTTGACTGACATTGTTGCTTTTCAGTACTCTGGAGAGGTCCCTGGCAGCAGATTTTCCTGATGCATGTGGTTTGAATGAACCAACCACCTGCTCTGCAGAAGAAACATAGGCAATCTTCCTTCATGCAAATAACTGCTTCTGAAAATCTGCTAGAGGGTCAGCTATGGGTCAGTTTCAACTCAATGATACATAACAACAGCAAACTGTCAATATGTAAGTATATAAATATCTGTAAATATGTCCCAGTTTAGAAATAGGAGTTTTATTTTGTGACATTAATGATGTCACAATAGAGCAGGGTAGATATCTGAGGCACTCTATACCTATTCACTCCTAATATACAAGAAGAACAGAATAGACATAGGAGCATACACAGAGACTGTGCACAGGCAGGCTGTCCACCAGCAGCTGATCATGAGGGAACTGGAGGGGCTACCAACCAGGAAGGCCCTCCCACTACAGCCACATACTAACTCCAGATGCCTCGCCTCTGAGACCAAGAGAAATAAATGTCTAACCTTTAAAGTCTCACTCATGGTATTTTGTTTTCCAGCAGCAGTAGGTAACTAAGAAAGTACTCTGTAAAAATGGCCGTCCAGTCTTTCTATGAAGATGGTGCTGAAAGAGAAAAAGGAAGGCCCTACCCCTCCCAAAACTGAAACCAAAACAAAGGCATTAAGAAGGCAGTCCAGAAGGGCATCCATAGCCACAAAAAATAGATGTGCACATAACCCACCTTCCAGTGACCTAAGATGCTCCGAAGGCAGCCCAAATACTCCCAGAAGAGTGCCCCCAGGAGAAACAACAAGCTTGACCACTATGCCATCATCAAGTTTCCCCTGACCACCAAGTCAGCCATGAAGAAGATAGAAGATAACATCAGCCATGAAGAAGATAGAAGATAACAACACACTTGTGTTCATTGTGCATCTCAAGGCCAACAAGCACCAACTTAAACAAGCTGTAAAAAAGCTCTATGACACTGATGTGATGAAGGTCAACACCTTGATTAGGCCTGGTGGAGAGAAGAAGGCCTATGTTTGACTTGCTCCTGACTATGACACTTTGGATGTTATCAACAAAATGGAATAATCTAAACTGAGTCCAGCTGACTAGTTCTAAATATAAATTTTTCTCACAAAAAAATGGTTTTCAATGAAAAATTGGAGAATGGTGTAGCATTCACTGTCAAAAGACGTATTTCAAGGCCTACCCAGAAGTATAATGTTGTCAGTAATAAAATAATATCCACATGCAAAGATGACTTGGAATTAGAAAATTAAAAGGGAAAACATGTTATTATTTTTTTAATATTCTTTAAATGGAAAGAAATGGAAAAACAGAATCAAACCTCAAATTGCCAGACTGAAGGATTCTACGTGCAAAATATGGAGTGGCACAAGAAGCATCCAAAGGAGATGAAGGGAGTCATTGTACCTAAAAGAACAATTAATGCTGAACCATTTCAGGAAGCAGCATATGATCAACAATGACACTGAAGGAAGATATTCAAACTGCACAGAAGGTACTGGGGAAATAAATTTTAAAATAAAAAAATAAAACAACAAGGCTTCAAATATTGAAGGAATATCAATTGAGGTGTTTAAACAAACAGATACATCTTGGGCCATGTTCATTCATCTATGCCAAGAAATCTGGAAAAAGGTAACCTGGACAACTGACTAGAAGAAATCCATATTTGTGCCCACTCAAGAACAAAAAAAAGAAACAAACCTCAACACATTTAATCTAATAGGATGAAGAAATTATTGAACAACCTATACTATCATACATAAAATCTTTACAATTGTTGGAACAGTACATCAACAAGAACTAAAAGAAATTTAAGTTGAATTCAGAGGTACATCACTGTTGATGTCAGACAGATCTTGGCTTAAAGCAGAATATGTCGGAAAAGGTCACCTGTGCTTAAATGACTATACAAAATATGACTATATGGATGACAATAAGTTATTAATAACACTAAAAGGAATAAGAATTCCAGGTTACGTCAATGTGCTCATACAAAGTATTTTTAACAGAACAAGGTAACACTGCATGGTTTAAAGTCAGGAAAGGTGTGTGCCAGGGTTGTATCCTTTCATACCTACTCAATCTATAAGCTGAAAAAATAATTCAAGAAATTGGGCTACATTAAGAATGCAGTAGAGAATGGAGGAAGACTCATCAACAACCTGTGATACATAGCTGATATTACCTTCTTTGCGGAAGATAAAGAAGACTAGACACAATTACCAAAGACTCTTTAGTTTTCCATATGGATTGTTGTAGTTACGTGCCATCAAGGCCACTGTGACCCACAGTGACCAACAATGGGTCTGAAACCTGTCCTGTCCTGGACCATCCTCACCGCCCGTGATATACTTGAGCCCGTTGTCACTGCATCAATTCACCTTGTGGGTCTTCCTCTCTTCTTCTCCACTTTTCCAAGCATGACGTCCTTTTCCAAGTACTTGCCTCTTCTAAAAAGTCCAAAGTATGTGAGACAAAGTTTTACCACTCTTGTTTCCAAGTAGTATTCTAGTTTCACTTTCTCCAAGAGATATCTGTTTGTTCCCTTGGTAGTCCATGGGATAGTCAGTACTCACCCTCAACAACACAACTAAAAGGCATTACTTTTCTTCTATCCACATTCAGATGCACAACAAATAATCAAGAATACCACAGCTTGGAGTGGATGCACCTTAGGTTTTTAACTGACATCATTGTTCTTTAGCACTTTGTCCCTGACAGCAGTTTTTTCCCCAAGGAGACACAACACTAAAAGAAAAAAAATCAACATCTTCACCACTGAACCAGTAAACAGCATCATGTCAGACACATTTTACTGTGATCCACAATAGATATTCATGGAAGCAGCAGTCAAGAAATCAAAAGGCATACTGCAATGGATAAATCTCCTGCCGAGTACCTCTTTAAAGTGTTAAAAAGCAAATGTGTCTATTCAAAGACTAAGATGTACCTGACCCAAGCCATAGTATTTTCAACTGTTTCATGTGACAGCTGGACAAATGGCTCAAAGATAGTAGATGTTACAAGGATGATTCAAGCGTGGACAGAGTTTCAAGAGTTACTATAAATTAGAGTCAACTCCACAGTATTTCACAACAGCATCATTTAAACAGTGCCCTCTTATTGTGTTCCCAAAAAGATATGTGAAAGATCTAAGTCTTGTAGCATAAAGATGACTATTTGGATATAGGACTTTTCTTCTATAAATGAGGTTATACTAAAGTGGGCCCTAAAACTTTGCCTACAGATAGGTGTTCACATTGTGCCCATCTTCTCCTGGGGTAAAGGGCTATCCACAAGCATAGTAACTCCAAAGATTGCCAACAGACAGCAGAAACTAAAAGAGAAACCATATGAGAAATAAATACAACTGATAGCCTTCCTTGGAGTTTTAGCCTCCAGAACCATGAAAAAAGAAAATTCCTCTTCCTTAAAGTGACCTACTTTATGTGGTATGTTTTGTTACCACAGCCCTAAGTAACTAATAGACTTCCAGACAAATAAATAAAATTTGAAAATTAACTAAATGCAATAAAACTACACACACACAAATCTTCTTCATGCGTATCTGTTAAAATGTCTAATGACCTATAAACTTTCACTCAAACCACAAATAAAATAAAAAAAACTTTACTGAAGGAGGTAAACAAACACAACCAGTTTACTTTGGATGTGTAAGAAGAGCATCAGCACTTACACAGAGATAAGGACAGAGTGAAATTGAAATGGCTCTAAATTTAGGGACAAATGAGCACTCTGCTCTGAAAGCCACAAAGTAATTTGAGCAAAAGGAGCACGTGCTTGCTGAGACGGCAGCAGCTCTCAAGAAAACACGACAGTAGGGACAGCATTCTAGCACATTTGTGAAAAGCTGGTAGGAAACTTGTGCTCTTTTCCACAGTCCAAATGGATGAAACAGAAGCCTATTTTGCAAAATATAAATTGCATGCCTTTTCTCAGGAAAAACAAGTCCAGACTAACCACGCGCTCCCACAGCACAGTCTTCTTGAAAGCTTGCTTTAGACTCTTGTTCTTCTACCCACATAATACTAAGGGGAAAGCATTTCTTTTCTCCAAGTTCATAACAGCTGACAGAAGAATGCTTCCATTGATGGGAGGCACTCCATGGGACTGGGTAAAAATATGTTATGATGGAATATTTTAAAATACAGATGTGCTTCTTAAAAGGGAACTCTGGTAGCCGAGTAGTTACGGAGTTCTGGCTGCCAACCCAGCAGTTTGAAACCAGCAGCCATTCCAAGGGAGAAGGATGGGCCATCTCCTTCTATACAACTCACAGCGTCTGAGAACCCCTTGGAGGGTCAGCCATGAGTCAGTCTGGAGACATTAATTGCTGCTACTGTTAATCTGTGTTATTACTGAGCTGTTACTTCTTAGAAATGAAAATGGCAGGGCTTCAGCTTCCATACTTTGGATATCATCAAGAAATAGCAACTATTATTGTTGTTATGTGTCATCGAGTCACCTCTGACTCATAGTGGCCCTATTTACAACAGCTCTGGAGCCTGCCCTATTTTGAGCTAGTCTCACTGACACTGACACACCTACCCCTTTACCCCAATAACTATATCAATGTATCTCACCATTTATTAGGAAAGGACAAATAACTAGAAAAGGGCATCATTTTTGGTAAAAGTAAAGGGTCTGTGGAAATGAGGGAAACCCTCCAGGAGGTGACTGACACAATAGTCTCCATAATGGGCTTACTCTATCCAATGGCATGGTGGTGTTGGAGTTCCTAACCACAATTCCTTTTGCTATGTCTACGGTCTCCATAAATCAGAGCCCATGTGACTTAACAACTTCCAAATGTGCACTAAAATGGAATGAACCAATCTTCTATCACTGTAGTACAAACCATCCCAATACATAGAAGTGTAAAACAACAACTGCTCTTTGTCTGTCATGATTCTGAGGGACTGGGCAGTACTTCTATAGATGTCACCTAGAATCAATCCGGGGACCACAGTCCCTGTACCGCCCAGCACAGTATCTAAGTTGTGCTCACACACGTGTGGCATTAGGACCTGGTTTCAGCTGGACAGAAGCCCTGGTGGCATAGCAGCTCAAGTGTAGAGCTGTTAACCAAAGAGTCAGCAGTTGCTCCAAGGGGTAAAGATGTGGTGGTCTCCTCTGGCTAAGATCTACTGTCTCAGAAACCACATGGAGGGTTGCCATGAGTAGTAACTGACTCAATGAGATTGGCGCTTTGGGAGTGAGTTAGCTACATCACTTCTCTTCTGTAAAGGCCTCATCTTCTTCAGCAGGCTACATTAGGCTCATTCATAGCCCAGTGGTTTCAGAGCTCCAAGATTAGAAAGACAAGGCCTCTTAAAGACCAGGCCAAGAATTCACGCAATCACAGCCACATTTTATTGGCCAAAGCCATCAAAAGATCTACCAAGAGCCAAAGCAGAAGAGAAAATAAATTCTCTTTATAGTAGAAAGGCAATGGTACCATAAGAAAAAGGCAGAAAAACAATAAACTACATTATGTATATTATTACTCACAGTTAATAAAATCCAGGGAATTAGAATAATTATATTTCACAAAGGTCTTTATTTCATACATTATCATAAGGCTCTCTATACATAAAATGTATAAACTAGCCCCTAATTCTTGTTAGCTCTCTTCCAATTGGCCTAGACTCATGATAATTCTTGTGTAGTATGCTATGTTACTAAGTTAGAACCAACCAATAACTAGCCCTCCAGTGTGTTTTTAGAAGCAGTAATTTGCACTGGAGTAGAACACCCATCTTTCTTCTGTGTGGTGGCCCAGTGGCAAGAAGCTGGGCTGCACAATCCCGAAGGCAATTGATTCGAGGCCACCAGCCACTCCACAGAAGCATGGGCAGTCTCCTCCTGTGCGATTAACTCCCTCTGAAAACATGCCGGAGGGTAAACTATGGGTCAGTTCTGACTCTGTGGTACATAACAACTTACATAAAATACAATCCTAAATCAGAATCTCAGAATCAGAGGGAACCTTCTTGTTATTAGGTCTAATCTCAACCCAATTTGGGAATTCCTTTTATAATAACCATCTGATCATTTCCAGTTAACAGTACAAGCCAGGGAAACAGTTCTAAGTAATTTTCATCTTTATTGTGCTTTCTACCTAGACTCAGTCAAAATCTGCCCCTCTATTTTTTTAAAAAAAAGTCTGCCACTCACCCTATTCTATCTTCTGAAACTAAAGACCTAGAGCAATATAATGTGATATTTTGGAGGGTGACCCAAAGTCAATATGTCAAAGTCTGAACCCAGCTTTGCTATTTGCTAACAGTGTGACTGTGAAGAACGTTGCATAACTGTACTAGACCTCAATGTCTTCTCTGCAAAGAAGGCATAGCATCAACCATATTACATCATTGTTGTGAAGATTAAATTTGTTTACAAAGTGCTAGAACAGTGCCTTGGACATCATAAGCTCTGCAATGTTTATTCTTCTTGCTGCTATTATTCCTACTATCATTAATGAAATGCTTAACTTTTCTTCCCAATGAAATGTCTTAAAACATTTGAAGATAATTAGTTACAAGCCATCTACCCCATCCCAAGTCCCCTTCCAATGCAAACATCCAGGATTCCTTCAGCCATACTCCTCTAATGGTTTGTCTCCCAGACCCTTTGCCATCCTGCCCAGCATTTGTCTTTGTAGAATACAGTTACCTACAAGTGATACAAAAGATCCTGAGGATGGACCAGAGCTGGGCAACATTTTATTGTTATACACACGGTTGTTCCGAGTTGGTGCTAACTCAGGGGGAACTAATAACGCCAAGCACCTGAAACAGAACTAAGAACTCCAGATGAGGCTGAGAATGACAGCAAGGCAAGGCTATGTTTTCTTTCAGAAACACTTCAAACAATGCAAACTCACATTCATGTCTTCATATTGAGGATCTCAATGAGCTCCAACTGAGAACAGGAACAAAACTATTTGTGATAAGACACAACATAAAGATCTCATCTGTGGCAGACAGAATAATGCCCCCTGGAGATGGCCACAGCTTTATCCTTGGAACTTGTAAATATGTTGCCTTGTTGACTTACAAAGAAAGCAAAAGGGCAGTAGCAGATGTGATTATTTTAAGGATCATGAGATGGAGAAATCAACTTGACCATCCAAGAGGGCCCAGTATAAACCACATGGAGATGGGATGATCAGAAACAGAGAAGGCATGTGGCAATAAAGGCAAGAGCTTGGAACCATGTGCTTTGTAGATGGAGAGAGGGCCTATGACCAAATTCAGGCTGCTGCCAGAAGCTTTTAAAAGGCAGAATAGATTCTCCTTTTAAGTCTCCGAAAGAATGTAAACCTGCTGATTCATTTTGCACTTCTGGTCTCCAAAATGATATTATAAATTTGTGTTGTTTTAAGCCACCTAAGAGATAGTGGTTGATTTACAGAATCAAACCCAAAATCAAATCCAGTAATGACAAATTCCAATTCATAGTAAAACCCTCCATTGGGTCTCCAAGGCTGTAAATCTTTATGGAAGGAGTTGTGCCATCTTCCTTTCACTGAGCAACAGGATTTGAATGACCAGCCTTTCCGATTTCCCAAGTAGTGGTATCAAGTTTTACACTCATCTCCAATGTTTAAGCATTCCAGCTTATTCATCATCCACTCAGTATTACACATTGACAGTCATTTTAAATTTGATACTGTTTTCTTTAAGCTGATGAGTATGTAGTGGTACCTTCTTGTCGTTTTCATTTGCATTTTCCTACTTGGAAATTATGCTGATCATTCATGTTTACTGGAAATTGAGAAATTCTCTTTTATGATGTTTCTCAAGCCTATTTTTCTGCTGGGCTGCCCATCATAATGATTTGTAGATATTCTTGATATAATCTGAGTGTTGGTTCTTCATTAGCTGTGTTACAAATATCTTCTAGTTTGTGTTTCTCTCTGCACTCTGTGGGATTTTAAGATGAACAGAAGTTCTTCTCAATCTTTGCCTTCACAATCAATGCTTCTGTGTCCTTTCCACCATCCTTAGTCTGTCCCAAGGTCAAAATTCTTTTTCCCCTTGCTTTCTTAAAGAAGTTTTATTCATTGAACTTTCAAATTTAGATGCATAATGTATTTTGGTTAATTTTTATGTTTGGAATGAACTAGGTGATCAAGGTTCATTTTGTCTATGGGGATATCCAATTGGCCCAGTATCATTTCTTGAAAAGGCCATCCTGTCTTTGACTTACTGCTGAGCAACCACAGTCATAAATCAAGAGACCACATTTATATAAACCTGTTTAGGGATCCTCTACTCAATGTCATGTTTTATTCTTGTGCCAATACCACATTAAGTTAATTACATAATAATACAGTAGTAGTGTAAGTCTTCCAACTTCACTCTTCTTCTTAGACTGTCTAAGGTATCTGGGTAAAATTTATAACCAACTGTCTCAGTTATTTAGCGCTGCTATAACAGAAATATATATTGAGGCAGCAGCAGGCAAGTGTATCAGAGATGGTGCAAGGGATAGTGCAAGGATCATAGGGTCACTAAGAGCTGTAGATGACTCAATGGCACATAACAACAACCTAACAGAAAAACCACAAACAGATTGCTTTAACAAATAGAAATGTATTTTCTCACAAAGTGGGCAGCTAGAAGTCCAAATACCGGGTGTTAGCTCTAGAGAATAGCATTCTCTCTTTTGGCATTCTCTCTATAAGAAAGTCCTTGTCTCTCTGAGCTTCTGGTTTTGGGTGATTTTCATGTGGCTTGGCAACTGTCTTCCTCCATCTGTGCTTGCATAATGTATTTCTTTTATATTGTGTAAGAAATTAATTCAGAACACACTGGAAAGTAATCCTGCCTTACTGACATAGCAAAGACAACCCATTCCCCAATGGGATTAAACCCTAGGTTAGAAAACTTGCTTTTTGGGAACACAATTCAATCCCTAAGAGTCCACCCCAAAATTCATGTCTTTGCCATATGTAAAATACATTCATCTTACCCTATCAACTCCAAGTCTGAAATTTCATCTTCTGAATATATGAAAAAATAGTGATATTTTAGGCACATTACAGTGAAAGGGAAAAAATGCTGTGTGTCTGATGAAATCTAGACCACATATTTTCTATTTCCAAAGTGCAATGGCACAAGGTAGACATTTCCGTTACAAATAAGAGAAATTAAGAAGAAAAGAAGGAGTAATTGTTATTATGGTCATTGTGTCAATCCATCTTATTGAGGATCTTCCTCTTTCTCTGACTATCCACCTTTTCCAACATGATGTCTTTTTCCAAGGACTGGTCTTTCCTGACAACATGCTCAAAAGTACGTAAGATGACATTTCACCATCCATCCTGGTTACATTTCCTCCAAGACAGACTTGTTCTTTTGGCAGTCCATGGGATATTGGGTGCTCTGCTACAACACTACAATTCAGAGGCATTGATTCTTCTTCTCTCATCTTTATTCATTGTCCAAATTTCATACGCATAGGAAGCAACTGAAAATACTATGGCTTAGATCCAGTGCACCTTAGTCTTTAAACTAATATCATTGCTTTTTAGCTCTTTGAAGCAGTCCTTCACAGATTTCCCCAATATAATACATCTTTTGATTTCTTAACTCCTGTTACCAAAGGTGTTGACTTGTGAATATAAATAACATGAAATCCTTGACAACTTCAATCCTTTCTCCATTTATCATGATGTTTGTTGTCCATTGGTCCAGTAGTGAGGACTTTTGTTTGCTTGATATTGAGATGTAATCCATATCAGGCTATAGTCATTGACCTTCTACAGCAAGTGTTTCAAGTCCTCTTTACTTTCAGCAAGGTTGCAACATCTGCCTAACACAGACTGGCGTGTCTTCCTCCAATCCTGAAGCCACATTCTTCATATAGTTCAGCTTTTCAAAATGGCTCAACATAAGTATTGAATCAATACGCAGAAAGGATACAACCCTGATACACACTCTTCCTGATTTTTAAACAATGCTGTGTTTCCTTTGTCTGATTAGAAACAATTTGTTGGTCTATGAATAGGTTTTACATGAACACAATGAAGTGTTCTGGGATTACCATTCTTCTCAATGTTAGCCATAATTTGTTAGGATCTACAGAGTCAAAATGATTTTGCATAGTCAATAAAACACATCCTTGTAAAAAAAATTAATTTCTTTCCTGCTTTCATCCAAGATTATCTCTCAAGATCTGAAAATAATATTCTAGTTCTTGAGACCATGTGGACAATAGTTCTGG
The DNA here is from genome assembly GCF_000299155.1 of Elephantulus edwardii. NCBI lineage: Eukaryota > Metazoa > Chordata > Mammalia > Macroscelidea > Macroscelididae > Elephantulus > Elephantulus edwardii. The sequence goes on along the minus strand of NW_006399813.1, from coordinate 13,080,861 downwards.
CCTCCAGTCTCTGCATGCTGGCTACACCTTCTTGTTTCTGGATAGAGACCCCAAGATCCTGGAATTTCAGCTCCAACTCTTAGGCCTTCTGAAATGAAACTCCGCTCTCTTGGCTTTAAATAGCCCCAATCTTCTAACCCATCTGATTGGCAATGCTACTTCCTTGGGCACAGAAGGCCTTGTTCTTCTGCATATTTTGCATGGCAGCCTCATCTCCTTAGCTTTTGGAAGTAGGTCCACACTTCAGAATGCAGTTGATAACAAATTGACTCTACAGCTTAAAATATTATGCTCACCCTTTGTGATACAGGAGAATATTGATATTGTGTACTAACAAGTCCAAACCAAACACAGCTGACCCATCAGCAGGTTTTCAGAGACAGAAATTGCAGGAAAGGAGACTACTCATCTTTCTCTGGAGAAGCAGCTGTAGGATTCCAACCACACGCCTTCAGGTTGACAGCACAGCTATTTACCACTAGGCCACCAGAGCTCCCTCCAGAAGACTGTAGTCCCACCCTTCAAGACCAAACAAGTCCTGCTTCCTGTGTTTCTTCCAACAGGTCTGCTCATTTCCAAGTTGTTCCCCAAATGATCTTTTTCTTTTCTTAGAGGATAAAAGATATAATTCCTTTGGTATGCTTCCTACCTGCCGGATTACAAAAGGAAGATTGTGTTCTTTCCTTTTATTTTTTTCTCTCTAAGTCTAAGTCGGGATTCTGCCATGGTAGTTGGTTAGATCCATCAGTCACAGGCTAAATCTCTTTAAAAAGATTATGTAGTCACAGGTTTGCTGAATTTTCTACGACATGTGTCCTTAATTTTACAACAGGATTTTTCCAAATCTTTACATTCTGTTTTCATTGTGCTCAGCTCATTTTTAAGTCCAATTTTTCCTTTTACATTTTACTATAAACATTAAGGAGAAACTGTGTGGTTCCTTGAAAATCTTGTACAAGTATTTCATTAATTAGATATCTAAGTTCATAACTTACAAGTTCTGCTCTTGATATTGTTATCTGCCACTAAGTCGATTCTGGCTCACAGTGACCCTATTAACAATAGCTCTGAACCTTCTCTGACACAACTGACACAGTCACTGAGTCAATCCATCTCATCTAGGGTCTTCCTCTCTTGCACTGATCCTCCACCCTTCCAAGCACAATGTCTTTCACCAAGGTCTGGTCCCTCCTGGCAATATGCCCAAAGTAAAGGAGACCAAGCTTCACATTACTTGCCTCCTAGGAGCAGGCTGGTTTCACCCTCTCCAGGGCAGACCTGTTTTTTTTCTAGGCAGTCAATGGCATATTCATTACTCTTCTCTAGCACTAAAACTCAAAGCATCAATTCTTCCTCTGTTATCCTTAGTTATTGTCCAACTTTCTGATCCATAGCAAGTAACTGAAAAGACCATTACTTGGATCAGGCACACTTCAGTTTCTACAGTGACATTACTGATCCTTAGCACTGTGGAGAAGTCCATGACAGCAGACTTCCCAAAGCAACTCGTCTTTTGATTTCCTGACTGCTGGCCAAAAGGATTGATTGTGGAGCTGAGCAAGCTGAAACTGTTAACAACCTCAAACTCTTCTCCATCATGGTGCTGCCAATTGGCCCAGTGGTGAGAATCTTTGTTTTACTGATGTTTAATTTCAGTCCATAATTAAGACTGCAGTGCTTGATCTTCTGCAGCAAACACTTCAAGTCCTCCTTAGTTTCCGTGAACAAGATTGTATCATCTGCATAATGCAGGTTGTTTGGGGGGGTTTAATTTTTTAATATAAACTTTTTATTTTTATACTGGTTTACTTACAAAATTGTTTTTCACAGTTGTTGTTGCTGTTGTTATGTGCCATCGAGTCGTTTCCGACTCATAGCGACCCTATGCACAACAGCCCTAAACCCTGCTCTGTCCTGCGCCAAATGCACTGCCTGTGACACACCCATCCCGATTACCCCAGTCACCGAATCAATCCATCTCATAGAGGGTCTTCCCCTCCTGCGTTGTCCCTCAACCCTCCCAAGCATGATGTCCCTCTCCAAGGACCCGTCCCTCCTGGCAACATGTCCAAAGTATGTCAGACGAAGCCCCAGAATCCTTGCCTCCAAGGAGTAGCTTGGTTTAATCCTCTCCAAGATAAATCTGTTTGTTTTCCTGGCAGTCCAGGGTACATTCAGTACTCTTCTCCAGCACCATAGCTCAAAAGCATCCACTCTCCTTCTGTCCTCCCTAGTCACTGTCCAACTCTCTGATGCATAACAAGCGATTGCAAATACCATGGCCTGTATCAGGCGCACCTTAGTCTCCACAGAGACACTGTTGCTCCTGAGTACTTTACAGAGGTCCCTAACAGCAGACTTTCCCATCGCAATACGCTTTTTGATTTCCTGACTGCTGGTGCCAAGAGTGTTGACTGTGGAGCCGAGCAAACTGAAGCTGTGAACACTCTCAATCTCTTCGTCATCCATCCTGACGCTGCCAATTGGTCCAGTGGTGAGAAACTTTGTCTTCTTGACATTGAGCCTCAGTCCATACTGAAGGCTGCAGTCCTTGACCCTTCGCAGCAAGTGCATGAGGTCCTCCTCAGTTTCAGCAAGCAGGGTTGTGTCATCTGCATAACGGAGATTGTTAATAGACCTTCCACCAATCCTAATGCCACAATTCTCCTCATTTTCACACTAGATCCTTCCTATTTTCTTAACCCACCCTCCTTCCACCCATCCAATTGTGCAACCCTATGTTTATGATCCTCATCCATTCTTCCCCCTGTGCTCCCCCCTCCTTGATTCTCATATACATTTTACTAGTTATCTATTTCTACAATGATCTTACACAGTATTTGTCCTTATGGGACTGAGTTAGTTCACTTAGCATAATACTCTCTAGTTCTATGCAAGTGAGGTAGTGATTGACAAAATCATTGCTCCTGCGGGCTGTTTAGTATCCATCATGTGAATGTACCATAATTTCTTAACATTTGGGCTATTTCAATGTTTTTGCAATGGTAAATAGCTCTGCTATGAACATTGGTGTACAAGTCTCCATTTGTGCCTCAGTTCTCATTTTCTCAGGTTATAGTCCAAGCAGTGAAATAGCTGGGTCATATGGAATCTCTATATTCTTTCTGAGGAAATGCCAAACTGCTTTCCAAAGTGGTTGTACCATTTTACAATCCCACCAACAATATATAAGAGTTCCTATCTCACCACATCCTCTCCAACATTTATTACTTACTGTCTTCTTAAACTTTGCCACTGCTACTGGGGTGAGATGGTATCTCACTGTGATTTCTGTTTCACTCTCTCTTATTAAGAGTGATTTTGAGCATTTCTTCATGTGTCTGTTGTCCATCTGAATATCTTCCTCTGTGAAAAAGTCTTTGTATGTCTTTTGACCATTTTGTAGTTGTGTTATCAGTCTTTTGTCTTATGGAGGCCCTACCCTATAGAATTCTGTAAACGTTTGACATGAGACCCTTGTCTCATGTATTGCCAAATGTTGGGGGCTTTCCCCCCAATCAGTAGGTTTTCTTTTCACTCTATTGAAAAAGTTTTTGATGTACACAGGGATTTAAACTTAAGGTTCCATTCATTAATTTTATCATCTCTAGATTGTACATTTCTGGCTATATTTGGCAGTCTCTTTATACTAAAGACTAGACCATCTAAGCTTAATCCCAGTTTGTTTCTGATGAACTTTATGGTTTTGGGCTTTACTCCCACATCTTTGATTCACCTTGAGTTGATTTTTATGTATGGTGTAAGATGTGGATCCTATTTCAGCTTTCTGCAATTAGCAGTCTAGTTTATAATGCATTTTTGATGAGTCTTCCTCCAATCCTGATACCACATTCTTCTTCATAAAGTCCAGCCTCCTGAATGATCTGTTCTGCATATTGTTGTTGTTGTTATGTGCTGTGGAGTCGTTTGCGCCTCATAGCGACCCTATGCACAACAGCCCTAAACCCTGCTCTGTCCTGCGCCAACGTCACTGCCTCTGACACACCCATCCCGATTATCCCAGTCACTGAATCGATCCATCTCATAGAGGGTCTTCCCCTCCTGCATTGTCCCTCCACCCTCCCAAGCATGATGTCCCTCTCCAAGGACCCGTCCCTCCTGGCAACATGTCCAAAGTATGTCAGACGAAGTAGATTAAAAAATATGGAGACACAATGGAATACTACATAGCATGCAGGAACAATGATTTTGTAAATTATTATCTAAATTGGGAAGGATGGGAGAGCATTGTGCAAAAAGCTGCATTGCAATCCCGAAGGCACGTGGTTTGAATCCAGCAGCAGCTCTGCGTGTGATAAACTGCCTCTCAAAATCCACTGGAGGGTCAGCTATGGGTCGGTTCTGACTCTATGATACACAACCACACAATTTACAAAGGTATCACCATTTTGAAAATATAGGAATTATTTGGTCTGCCATTACATTTTTGTCATTTAGTATATTAATATATATTACTTGCACAACTCATTTTTGCAGTATTTTTATAAGTTTGCTACAATATAATTTATAATCCTCTGCATCTTTTAATGCCTTTTAGAACATGTAACATTGGCTTCACTTAACTCCAAAGAGTTCTAGGGCACAAGAGGGAGGGGTAAATGGTTACAGAGTAAATAGTAAGGCTTTCACTCAAGGCAGAAAACTTGAATACAATTAAAGAGCATGTCCTCTTGGGCCAGGCCCTGGGCTATAAGCAAAGGTCACACAGATGAGAAAAGTCTATTGTGCTGACAAGTTCCAGCTCCTACCTAGGGTTCTGACCAATATTCCAAATAAAAAAAAATAAAATTTAAAAAAAAAAAAACTACTGCTTTCTTCAGAGGCCTGGCCTTCATCCAAAGTTTGTCCATCTTACTTCCCAGGAGGGAATAAAATAAATGACAGAGCACCTCAATCCATAAAGAACACACCAAAACTCAGCCTGACAGGTGCTCGCGTGTGACTGTCACCCACTCTAAGCCTTCCTTTACTCACCTGTGAAAAGGGATCACACGACCTAGCATAGTAAAGTTCCCACGATTAGAACGTTTAAAGACCTTATCTAAATCACCTGACAAACACAATACTCATTAAGTTGCTGCTGGTTGCTCAAAAAGGGAGGGTCATTATTTCTTATTCCATGTCCCAGCAGGAAAACCTCCATTTTCTCACTGAAGCCGTCCCTCCCAAATCACCTAATCACACCTGAGGTAGGCATCTAGCTCTGTCAATGAACAACTAAATGAATGGCCTAAGATTCTAAAACAAAAGGGGCAGAAACAATCTCGCCCGCATAATGCCAACTACCTAGGATGCTACTACGCCCCCTGTCCTGATCCAAGAGCAATGAATGTGAGAACCAACACATTTCTTAAAATCTGTGCCAGCCCCACCGCGTGTTTCTCTTTGACAGAGCTTGAGGTGAGGAGGACTTATCAAGACTGGTTCCACCTGAAGATTAGACTCAGCATCACTGACAATAACCGAGTTCCAAGAGTAGGAGGCAAATGCCATCTCTAACTTTGAGGTCCCAGGAGTAGTCACAGGCAAGGAAGGAGGCGCTCCTAATACTCCCAAAGGGATCAGAGTTCGCAATTCCCTGCAACAGGGCCGAGGAGAGGGGAAGAGGGCAGGGGCGCATGTGGGTCTGTCCTGGCCTGCTCGGCCCGCGGAGCGAGCACCCCCGCCTCTGCGCCCCTTGCTCTGCCTTAGCCCAGGCGTCCGGCGCGCGCGGCCCGACCGCCTTTGTCTGCCCGGCGGGACCAGCGTTTCCTCTGTCCCGCCCTCGGCGCGCACCAGGGAGCAGGGTTAGGAAACGGAAAAGCGTCTCTGCATTCCTTTTTTTTTTTTCTCCCCTCCCCAACAGAGCAAATCTCGCAAAGAAGTCAGAACCTAACTAAACCCCGACCGCTGCACCCCCTACAGTCACCAGCTACCAACCTCCGGGCTGTCCCCGGTGGCAGCGGCGACGTTCACGCCCGCAACGAGTTCCCAACATCCCTCTCTCTGCACTTCCGAGTCCCGCGGCGGCGGCGGGCTTTGCTCAGGACGCGCCCTCCTTCCCCGCGCGCGGCTCTCCCAAGGCGCGTCCCCCGCGCTCGCGTCCCGAGCGCACGCGCCCTCCTCCGTGCCCGCGCGCCCTCGGTCAGGCTGCCAAGCTCCGGAGCAGGCCGCGCGGCAGCGGGGAAAGCACTGGAGGGCGGCTGGACTTCTCCTAGCAGGGTGTCTTCCGCCCGAACCCCACTCCCTTGGGTCCCCGTTCTTGCACTGCGCAGCGCACAGACCTCGCCTCCTATGCTTTCGTTAAAACACTTCTGGCCTGTCTGCGGATTCGGAGGCGGAAGTTACCTGAAACTCGTCTAAATGCAACACCAGGGGTCCCCACGTACGTTTTGTGAGCGCGAGGAAGTAGCTCCGTAAAGTGGGAGGGCGGGCTCAGCAGGCTGACTGGCGAGCTTACCCTGTGAACTTAGTCCTGGTGAGCCACTCTATTCCCTGGAAAAGCTTATTGACTTACCCTGATTTCCCCAAGAATTAGTGAAGATCAAAAGGGATGAACTATATGAACTGCAATTCCATTTACAAGACGTATCACTCCAGCAGAATATATACCAATATGTATTCGAATGCGCTGTCAAAAGAGTGTAAGTTCTGAAAATGCTTTCCAATGACTTGAAGCCCGCCGCTGCTGCTTAGAAGTCTCCAATATTGAGTTAAGGGACAGCCTTGCTAGAGTTCCACAGATTCAGGGAGATAATCACCTGGGATCTTGATAAAAGATGGAGGTTTTAGGATCATATCTTCAAGCAAAAAGAATCAGACTTCCCAGGGTAACTATTTTAGGTGGTTCTTTGATCACCTGATCAAAGGTAAATGGGGAACACCCTGCCTTAATCTGCAAGAAAACACAGCCACTGTTGTCCAAGAAGGCTAATCTAGCACCCCTTGTCCACATGATTTTCCTCATTGCAAAGGCATCTGGGAAGCCAGACTACAAATTTTGAGGCCTGAAGAGGCCACCTTCTCTTTCTGCTCCCCTTATCCCTGCAGCTACCAACATCTGTCATAAAATAGTTGTCGGGTGGTGGTTGTTGTTGTTCGGTGCCATTCACTTGCTATGATTCACAGCGATCCTGTCTAAAACTTGCTTTGTCCTGCACCATCCTCCGCTCCGGATATGCTCCTCCAGGCAAAGGACTCAGACTTCCCGGGGTTAAGTATCTGAAGTAGCTCCTTCTGTCACGTAAGCAGACGCTGATGAACTAGCCCCAAGTAGATGGCCAGGTTTAAAAATAAAAAAGAACTCTCCGTTAAAATTGAATATTAGGTAAATAATAAACAATTTTTAAATGTGTAAGTGTGGTCCATGCAATATTTGGGCATGCTTAGCTAAAAAGTTTTCACCGTTTGTGTGACAGTGAAATTTAACTAAGCATCTAATATTTTATCAGACAGTTCTAGCCTGGAAGCACTTTGGCAGAGGGAGTGATGGAGTGAGGTAGTCATATTCAGGGACAGGAATATCTTCCACATTACTATTTTCTTTCACCGACCCTCCACTTTTCTAAGCATGATTTCATTTTCCAAGAAATAACCCTTCCCCACATGCCCGAAGTATATGAGACAAAACTTCACACTCCATGACTCTAAGCAGCATTCTGGCTGCACTTTCACCAAGAAATATCTATTTAGGTTTTGGGCAGTTCATGGGATATTCAGTACTTTCTTCCAACACCACAATTTAAAAGCATCAGTTTGTCTGCTGTCATCCTTATTCATTGTCCAGCTCTCAGATGCATAGCAAGTAATTAAAAAGATCATGGCCTGAATCAGGTTCACCTAGTCCTCAAACTGACATCATTGACTGTCCAAAACCAGCTAGAACAGTACATTGACAGAGAGCTGCCAGATGCTCAAGCTGGATTTAGAAGAGGCCATGGCACCAGGAATTGCTGACATCAGATGGATCCTCGCTGAAAGCAGAGAATACCAGAAGAATGTCTGTTATGTGCAGGTCACTGTGTAGGCACTTATTCAAAGGCAACCGACAACAACAGATGAGGAAATATTAATGATACTACATCATGCTTAGAAGAGTGGAGTGACAGCACGGGAAAGGAAGACCCCGGATGAGGCCTCTCATGGCATCATGTCCAAAGTATGAGAGACAAAGCTTTTCCATTCCGGCTTCCAAAGGGCACTTTGGCTGCACCTTTTCCGAGACTTATCTGTTTATAACATCTTTTGGCAGTCCGTGGAATATATCCAGTAATCTTCTCAAACAACACAAGTCAAAGGCATCAGTCTTCTGTCAACCTTATTAATTATCCAGCTTTCAGATATATAGCAAGTGATGGAAAAGACCATGGCCTGAATCAGGCCCGCCTTAGTCTTCAAACTGACATTGCTCTGCAGTATTTTGGAGAGGTCTCTGACAGTTGACTTAGAAAAAACCAGTATTTTTACATATTAAGTAAGTTGAAAATTCAAAGAATACGTAATTTTTCACATATAAAGTTGGCTAAAAAAGCCTCTTAAATGACATTGATAACTAACAGGGTACTGTGAGTTAGGCACAATTTTGGTAAGTGATTAGGCAATATCAAAACTTTAGCGGTATATTATAATCCTTACAAATATTCAGGTCCTATTAATTTGAATTTTATGGATGGGGATAAATCTAAAGGAATAAGCTATAATGTGCAAATGACATTTTGACATACACCATAATACAGAAACCATCACCTTAGGAAATCAATAAAATAGGCAGAAATACGAAATGACAGCTGGACCAAAATTTTACACTCTGATATATTATTTATGCAACTATTAAAAATAATATTTACTGTGCGTATGTAATATGACTGCCAAGAAAACAAAAGTCTTTCTTGGAGAGGATGAAA
>NW_006399813.1:13040933-13070151 GCF_000299155.1 Elephantulus edwardii | reverse complement strand
GAGAATCTTTGTCTTCTTGACATTGAGCCTCAGTCCATACTGAAGGCTTTAGTCCTTGACCCTCTGCAGTAAGTGCACAATGTCCTCCTCAGTTTCAGTGAGCAAGGTTGTGTCATCTGCATAACGTAGACTGTTGATAGATCTTCCACCAATCCTAACGCCTGTGTATAGTTTACTAAATATTTGTTAACTATGAGTGAATTTAGATAGTGGATTTGCTTTATTCTGACACTTGAACATGTTTATTGAACATAAATCTTTTTTTGTTTTCTACTAGTTTATTTATAATATTCGAATACATTGTTTTCAAGAAAAAAATTCTTTCCATTTCCCCCACCTCCCCACCCATCAAATTGTGCAACCCCATGATTAATTTCCCCCCTCCACCTCCACATCCTCAATCCTCTGCTTCCAACCTCTTCCACCCCTCTTGGATCCTTGTACTCAGATTCTACAGTAATGGTTTTATACAATGTTTATCCTTGTGGAACTGAGTCAATTTACTCAACATAATACTCTCCAGTCTCTCCTAAGTTAGGTAACAATTTACAAAATCATTTCTTCTGTGTGCTGCATAGTATTCCATTGTGTGAATCTACGATAATGTCTCAATCCATTCATTTGTGGTTGGACATTTGGGCTGTTTCCATGTTCTTGTGATGGTGAATGATGCTGTCATAACATTGGTGTACAAATCTCAGTTTGTGCCTCAGTTCTCATTTTCTCAAGGTATATTCCAAGTAGTGGAATAGCTGGATCATATGGAATTTCTATGTTCAACTTTTTGTGGAAGCACCAAACTGCCTTCCAGAATGCTTCTACTTAAACATAAATTTTATGATGGAAAAAAAACATTAATGTGACATCCCCTTAGAAACAGAAATTAAAAACTGTGTTGCCATATATTAATAGCATAAATAATTGTGGCCTCTAGAATTTTCTTAATAGTAAGGCTAACCATATGTTAAATCTCCTCTAAGCAGTTTTGTCTAAGTATGAGCAAGCTCTTCATGCTATTTTGTGTGTCATCCTTGCACAGGGGCCATGCTAATCTTCTCTGTATGGTTCCAGTTTTAGTATCTGTGCTGCCAAAGTGAGCACTACATGCTATTCTGTTTAGCTAGACACCCAGAGTGAATTGAATCTTAATTCTACATTGAATCTTAATTCTACATTGAATCTTAACTCTACTGTGAATCTTTTAAAGGCTGTGTTTGGAGTTCAAGGAGTGAACTGTGTGTGGGATGCGAAGTTCCTCTTAGGCATTTGAAAGCCAAACCAAAAAAAACCCAGTTATCCTAAAATAGATTCATACTCCTGGTAACCTTGTGTATGTCAAAATAAAACTGCACTCCACATTTAGAAGCAAATCACCCACCAGTACTTGCTTGTTGGTGGGTTCAAAACACCAACCTTTTCATCAACAACCAGGAACCAAGAATCACCCATAGCTACTTCTTTGGAATTACTCCAAATCAAGTTAAACCTCCCTGCCATGAATGAAAACCCTCCATCAGATTTCTGAGACTATAGATCTTTACGAAGAAGCTCTGGTGGTGTAGTGTGTAGCATCCTGTTCTGCTCACTGAAGGACTGGTATTTCACACTCACCAGCTGTGCCTTGAGAGAAAAATGGACAGTCGCCTCCCATTAAGATGTACAGCTTGAGAAACCTCTATGAGTCAGAATTAACTTCAGGGCAGGAGTGGTGGTAGAAACCTTCACAAGAGGAAAATGCCCATCTTTCTCTACATCAACTGTGAAAGACGATAGGGATAATATTAAGGTAGATTAAAACTATTGACCTTTTTGGTTAACAGCTCAATGACTTACACATTACCCCACCAGCCAGTGTCAACCTCTAAACAAGAGTCATATTCCTTTTTGGAGGGAGAAAATAAGAGGATTTTGTTTCTCTAGTTTCCTACTCTTTGTATTTCTTCGTATCTTTGTAATCTATATGCGGAACAGACCATTTGAGAGGCTGGGCTTTATGAGGCATCAGGATTGGAGGAAGACATGATACAACCTTGCTTGCCAAAACTGAGGAAGACCTGAAGTATTTGCTGCAGAAGGTTAAGGACTGCAGTCTTCAATATGGGTTGAAGAAGATAAAGATTCTCACCACTGAAATTGGAAGCACCATGAAAGATGGAGAAGAGATTGAGGCTGTTAACAATTTCCTCTTGCTCAGCTCCACAATCAACACTTTTGGCATCAGCTGTTAGGAAATCAAAAGACAAATTGCATTAGATAAATCTGCTGTCAGGGTCCTCTCTAGAGTGCTGAGGAGCAACAATGTCAGTCTAGAGACTAAGGTGCACCTGAGCCAGGCCATTGTCTTCACAATTACATGCTATGCATCAGAGAGCTGGACAATGACTAAAGATGATATAAGAATTGATGCTTTTGAGTTGTTGTACTGGAGAAGAGTATTGAACATACCATAGACAGCCAGGAGAACAAATACTGTCTTGGAGAGGGTGAAAGCAAGTTTCTCCTTGGAGGCAAGGATTTTGAAACTCCGTCTCACATACTTTGAGCATGTGGCAGGGAGGACCAGTCACTGGAGAAGGATATCATGCTTAGAAGGGTGGAGGAATGGTGCAGCACAGGAAGACCTTAGATGAGATGGATTAGCATTATTACCGGGTAAAGGGGGGTAGGTGTGCCAGAAACAGTGAGACTGGCTCAGGATAGGGCAGAGTTTAGAGATTTCGTGAGTCACAGGCAACTTCTTCATACTTCACAGACTGAAATGTATCCCTTTCCAAGATCTCTACTTCTCCTGGAGCAAAAGCTTCAGATTCTGGAACCTCTTAACCAGAGCTAGAGTAGCTTGCAACCTTAGGACCAAACATGACAGGAGCTACCTTGGCTGGGAAGGCTTCTGTTTCACCTCATCAGTCCAACAGGGGGAGCCCTCCTTGAGGGTGAGAAGCTAACGGGCTGAAGCAAATTGAACAAAATTGATGATAATTGCGGTTAAAAGGGACCAATTTGTGACTTGGTGTTGTGTTTCAGTAAAAGCAGAAATATCAAAATCGTTATGTAAATGTGAATAACTAAGGTCAGTCACTCATTATACCATTATTTTAATCATAAATAATTAATCAGGCACCGGTTGGGTGTTTTCTCTCACCCTTTCTTGTTACTGGGGCCTGAGGATCCCAGCAGGGCCTTCAGCCCTGAGCACCTGGTAGTCACATCCAGGCTGCAGGGCTGGTGCTTACTGGAGATTAAACAGGCTGACAGCTCTTTGTAAATTCAACGTGACTCAGTCAAATAAATTATACTTATTCAACAGACAGACAAAGATAGTCGTTGAGACTTAATTGATAAGGGCTTAAAGAGAGATGCGTGGATTTCTAATTATGACATTTCAGGCCAAAGCAACAATGGGAAGCTATTCTAAAGGATGAAAGGGCCTTCCCAGTTCCCACCACCTGGCACAGGAAATGTGAGGTTTCAGCCTTGCTTTGGGGGGGATTCTCAGCAGCACACCTGGAACTAACATTTATCCAGAATCTGCTTCATTCTCAGCTCAAAACTGAGTGCCAGCTCAGATTATTTAAAAAGTGAAAGACTTGTCCCGAAAATTGTTTGAGTCTAGCCAGGATTCATCAAATATACATACTCAACCAGCAAGCAATAAGCATTACATTTCTTAAAATAATATGATTCTTATCAGTAGCTTGCTTAATGATAAGGAATTGTTCTGCCAACACAAAGGTCTGTGGTTGGAATCCACCAGCTCTTTCAAAGGAGAAAGATATACAATCACCCACTTATGATTTACTGCCTCTGAAAACCCACTGGAGGGTCAGCTATGGGTTGGTTCCAACTGACAGTACACAGACAAACTATGCACAGTTCAATGTCACCTCCTTCAGGAAACTTCCTTTGACCACTCTTACAAAATCCACACCTGCCTAATCAATCTTACTGCGTTATACTTTTTAAAAATAAAGCAATAATATGTTTAAGTGAAAATTTATACCATAAATTCATTTCCTATTTAATAACTTCTACAAAAATTATTCTATTCTCCAATTCCAGCTCTGTGCATACTCCATTATAATACTTTGATTTGTTCTCTCAAGTACTTGTAGCAGAAGATAAAGTAATACAGCCTTAAATATGGATTTCAATGTCAAGAAAACAAAGATTCTTAACACTGGACCAATAGGCAAAATCAGGATATTTGGGGAAAATATTGAAACTGTCAACAGCTCCTTCTTACTTGGATCCACAATTAACACACTTAGAACCAGCAGTCAGGAAATTAGGAGATATACTACACTAGAAAAGTCTGCAGTTGAGGACCTCTCCAAATTATTGAGGAGTAATGATGTTAGTTTGAGGACTAAGGTGCATCTGATTTTGGCCATGGTCTTTCTGATCATTTGCTATGCATCTGAGAGTGGTGTAATGAATAAGGATGACGAAAGAATTGATGCCTACGAGTTTTGGTGTTGGAGAACAGCAATGAACATTTCATGGACTGCCAAAAGAACAAACAATTATGTCTTTGAGAGGGTGCAGCCAGAGGGATCTTTAGAGGCAAAGGCGATGAGACTTCACCTCACATATTTCAGGCACGTTATTAGAAGGGCCTGTTCCTTGGCACTTACACGTGATTGGTAACACAATTAGAAACAATCAAACAGTTTATCTCAGACTTTCAAGTAAATCACAAGCACTTACCCACCAGGATCAAACTTCACCAAGCTAAAGGCTCTTCGCAGGCAGGACCAGGCCAACTATGCAAAGGCTGGGTGGATCATGACAAATTGTGGCTGGCATTGAGAATGAGAAACCCAGAACACTTGATTGTGCTCATGAGGAACCTATACCTGGATCAGGAGGCTGTTGTGTGAACAGAGCAGGGAAGCACTGCATGGTTTGGAATTGGGAAGGGAGTGTGCCAGAGATGGACTCTGTCTCCATACATGTTCAATCTATATGCTGAGCAAATTATCTGAGAAGCTGGACTCTGTGGAGAGGAATGTGGCATCAGTATTGGAGGGAGACTCATCAATAGCCTGTATTATGCAGATGATACAACTTTGCTTGCTGAAAGTCAGGAGAACTTGAAGCACTTGTTGCAGAAAATCAAGGAATTCAGCCTTCAGTATTGATTGCATCTCAATATCAAGGAAAAAAATTATTTTTAACACTGAACCAATAGGCAGTGTCATGATGAATGGAGAGGAGATTGAAACTGTCAACAGCTTCGTCTTTCTTAGATCCACAGTTAACACCGTTGGTTCGAACAGTCAAGAAATAAGGAACACATTGCATTGGCAAAATTTGCAGTTAGGGACCTTTCCAAATTATTGAAAAGTACTGATGTCAGTTTGAGGACTAAGGTGCGTTTGATTCAGGCCATAGTCTTTCAAATTACTAGCTATGCATCTGAGACCTGAAAAATGAATAAGGATGACAGAAAAAGAATTGACGCCTTTGAACTGTGGTGTTGGAGAAGAGCACTGAACATCCCATAGATGGCCAAAAGAACAAATAGATGTGTCTTGGAGAGGGTGCAGCCAGAGTGTTCTTTGGAGGCAAGAATGATGAGGCTTTGTCTTATGTACTTTGGACATGTTGCTAGGAGGTGCTGTTCCTTGGAGAGGGACATGATGTTTGGAGGCATGGAGTGTCAGAAGGAGAGGAAGACCATCAACCAAGTGGATTGACACGGTGACTGCTGCAGTGGGCTCTTGTGTGTCAGGAAGTGTGAAGATGGTGCAGGACAGGACTAGGTTCAGATCTTTCATACACAGGGTTGCTATGAGTCATATTTGACTCTACGGCACCTAATAACAACAACAGCATTCCTTGGAGAGGGACATGATGCTAGGAAAGGTAGAAGGTCAGCAAAGGAGAGGAAAACCTCAACAAGGTTGATTGATGCAGTTACTGCTGCAATGGGCTCTATGGTGTCAGGAAGTGTGAGGATGGCACAGGATAGAACAGGGTTCAGTTCTGTTGTTCATTGAGTCACTATGAACATTCTCATCTCCAAAGCACCTAACAACCAAAACAAAGAACAAAATTATTGGCTATGTATTATTCTCATTCATTCTATCTGATTGTCACATTTCCAGTATGCTTATTTCCCTGCCCCATACTATCTCAGCTTTCATTTAGAATAGTTTTTAATCATTTGGTCTCCAATAAGTGAATTTTTAAAGGAAGCTCATTATTCACACATATTTATTTTATGAGCTAATTTGTTATTTAGCTAAAAGGTAACCTCAAGGGAAAATATTTTAAATTCTTTTTCTTTTATATTGGTTTGCATGAAAAATTCATGTTCATTGTGTTTCACACATTCCTCTGTTTACATGATATTTCATATGATCATTCCTATCTGAGGTGCTTTATAAAACTAATCACCACTAATCCATGCCCACTGCTACCTTCAAGGGACAGTTTTGATTTAAGGTTTAAAGTATTAAGGGTGATTATCTCAGAGTCCTCTCGTTTCTACTATTCCAGTAAGTTTGTGATTTTTAAGAATTTGCATTAAGTTCCACATTTTATCAGGATCTATTAAGGCCCTGATTGGGAGAGTCAGTAGAGGTGTTTGCTCTCAAGGTAGACAAGTAAATGAGTCACTTCTATTTGTTCTGCAGGCTATTGTATTCTCTTAGTCTCTGATTTCTTTTCTTCTCTTTTTCCGACAAATAGAGGCTAATAGTTTTATCTTAAATGACTATTTACCACCTGTTGTTGTTGTTGTATACCATAAAGTCAGAACTGACTCATAGGTGACCCTTCAGCCGGCTTTCAGAGGCAGTTAATCACAAGGAGATTAACCAGCCTTCTCCTGCAGAACAGTTGGTTACCTTGAACCATGAAGCCTTTGGTATTTTGGTGCAGCTTCTTGCCACTTCTTGTTGTTGTTATGTACCATCGAGTCGAGTACAATAGCAACCCTATGAACAAAAGATCTGAACCCAGTCCTGTCCTGTGCCATCCTCACACTTCCTGACACACAAGAGCACATTGCAGCAGTCACATTGTAAATATACCTAGATAAGGTCTTCCTCTCCTTCACTGACCCTCCACCTTTCCCAACATCATGTCCCTCTACAAGGACTAGCACCTTGTAGCAACATGCCCAAAGTACATGAGACGAAGCTTCGTCACTCTTGCCTCCAAAAAACACTCTGACTGCACCCTCTCCAAGACATATCTATTCGTTCTCTTGGCCGTCCATGGGATGTTCAGTGCTCTTCTCCAACACCACAGCTCAAAGGCATCAATTCTTTTTCCGTCAGCCTTATTCATTGTCCAGGTCTCAGATGTATAGCAAGCAATCAGAAAGAATGTGGCCTGAATTAAAAGCACCTTAGTCCTCAAACTGACATCAGTATTCCTCAATAATTTGGAAAGGTCCCTAACTGTAGATTTTCCCAGTGCAATGATCTCCTTATTTCCTGACTGCTCATACAAGTCTTGCCATTAAGCCACCAGAATTTCCTATTTACTACATGGGTATGAGGAATTACTATTTTACATTACATTACTATTTTATTTTCCACATAACATTGAACTTCTCTTACTTATTTGACTACATTTATTTTTTCAGCATTATCCATACTATTTGCAAGGTACACAATCTCAGTAGGTTATAAAAGAAAGCTAGTGGGGCACAATCAGGTTTAATCTTCTACTGATATGGTATGAAATAGAAGAGAATACAAAATGTCACAGCACATAAAATGGAATTATTTTATATATAACTGAATTTTTATTAAGAATTGTGGACTTTGTCATTTGAACCCAACACAATTGCTCTGAGCAGACAAAAAAGAGGCTTAAAACTGAGTTATTTTATATGTAACTGAAGTTTTATTAAAAATTGTGGACATTGTCATTTGGACCCAACCCAATTACTACTAAAGATATTATTTTCCTACTACAATCTTTTATAGATTGAGTTGTGTTCCCCCAAAATATGTGTTGCACTTTAAAACCTGGTATCTGTATCTATGCTCTGTTTAGAAATAAGTATGTCTTTTGTTGTGTTAATGAGGTTAACAGTGGAATAGTTGTGTTTTTGTTGTTGCATACCTTCCCCGTAGCTGCCTCCAGCGGAGTTTCCTAGGTAGTTAATTGTAGGAGAGGAGATTGCACATCCTTCTCCACATAATCACTTCTCAGATAACATGTGAGGACCTGCTGATAAGTAAAGGATGCCAAGAATTACTGGTAGACACCAGAAAATAGGAAGCAGGTCATAGCTGAGACCATAATTTACAAGTTTAGACTCCAGAACTGTGAGAAAATAATTTCCTATTCTTGAAAGCCACCCACGTTTGTTACTGCAGGACTAGCAAGCCAAGAAAAAGGTCTTTCTGTCTTCTACTCACAAATAACTGCATTTGATTCTTCTGGTATGTAAGGTGAATGAATATGGCCATCATTATAGTAAAAGAGTAAGTAAAGTATGTTTTGGGGTTTTTTTTTATGCTGACATTATGCACAATTGATTGTGGAATGTTTTTAATTTCTTTTTCCTGAAAAGACAGTATCAAAACATGTTTCAGGTTTGAATCAAATAGTTATTTAATTAAATTAGCATAGCCTTCTCTTAAGTGGACTTCTCTGTTATTAGAAAAGAATGATTAATGGAATACAGAGCTATTCAAGATCAACCACTATACATCTAGAACTGTAAATAGTGATGTTGAGAAAGTATTTATTCTAATTGACAAGCTCCAACTTCACTTGTGGTGCATTCTGAAAACGAAAAGAGAATCTAAGACTATAGACAGGTTATTTAAAATTGGTGGGGTTTTTTTAATGTCAAGACCCAACAAACATAACAAACCCCAATATATAACATATCAAGGACTGTCATATACCTTAAAATCTAGTAGAATAATTGGAAACATAAAATGAATGTTAAAGTTATTTTAAAAAGTGAATATTTTTTAAGGAAGAGGAATGTGGCATCAGGATTGAAGAAAGACTCAACAATAACCTGCATTTGTGCAGATGACACAACCTTGCTTACTGAACATGAGGAAGACTTAAATCACTTGTTGCAGAAGATCAAGGAATGCAGCCTTCAGTATGGATTACATCTCAATGTAAAAAACCAAAGAGTCTTACCACTGGACTGACAGGCAAACATCATAATAGATGGATAAAATATTGAAGTGGTCAACAACTTTATCTTGCTTGGATCCACAATTAATACCTTTGGTGACAGGACATCAGGTGATACACTGCACTGGGAAAGTCTGCAGTTAGGGACCTCTCCAAATTATTCAGTAGCAATGATGTCATATTGAGGACTAAGGTGTGTCTGATTCAGGCCATAGTCTTTCTGATCACTTGCTATGCATCCGAGAGCTGAACAACGAATACATGATGAGTGACTTATAAAATTCCAATTCTCCTCAATGTTTGCCCTAATTTGTTATGATGAACACAGTCAAATGCCTTTGTATAGTCAATAAAACACAGATATGCATTCTTCTAATATTCTCTGCTTTCAGCCAGGATCCATCTGTTGTTGTTATTGTTAGGTGCTGTTGAATCAAGAACGTCAAGTTAAGAGCATCAAATCATAGTTATCTTATGAACAACAGATCTGAAACCTGTCCTATCCTGTACCCTCTTTACACTTCCAGACCCACTACAACCCACTGCGGTAGCAACCATGTCAATGCAGTTGGTTGAGGGTCTTCCTGTCCTTCGCTGACCCTCCACCATTACCAGCATCATGTCCCTCTCCAAGGAATAGCCCCTCCTAGCAACATGCCCTAAGTATGTGAAGAGAAGCCTTATTATTCTTGCCTTCAAAGAGCACTCCAGCAGCACCTCTCCAAGACACATTTATTCGTTCCCTTGGCCATCCATGGGATGTTCAGTGCTACTCCACAACACCACAGCTCAAAGGCATTAATTCTTCTGTCATCCATATTCATTGTTCATGTCTTGGATGCATACATAGCAATCAGAAAGACTATGGCCTGGATCAGACACACCTTAGTCCTCAAACTGACATGATTACTTTTCAATAATTTGGAGATGTCCGTGAAGATTTTCCCAGTGCAGTTCATCTCCTAATTTCATGACACGGAGGAAGTTAATTGTGGATCCAAGCAAGATGAAGTTATTGACAATTTCAATCTCTTCTCCACCTATCATTTCAGTGGTTAAGAATCTTGGGCTTTTTGACACTGAGATTCAATCCATACTGAAGGCTGCATCCCTTGATCTTCTGCAACAAGTGCTTCAAATCCACCTCACTTTCAGCAAGCAAGGTTGTGTCATCTGCATTATGCAGGTTATTTGTGAGTCTCCCTCTGATCCTGATGCTACATTCCTCTTCATATTCTCATTCCCAAGAAAGGTGATCCAACTGAATGTGGAAACTATCGAACAATATCTTTGATTTCATATGGAAGTAAAATGTCGCTAAATATCATTAAAAAATGGCTAGAACAGTACATAGATAGAGAATTGTTAGAAGTTCAAGCAGGATTTAGAAGAAGCTATGGCACAAGGGATATCATTGTTTATGTCAGAAGGATCCTGGCTAAAGTCAAGAATACCAGAAGAATGTCTATTTGTGCTTTATTTACTATGCAAAGGCATTTGACTGTGTAGATCATAACAAGTCGTGGCTGACATTAAGAAGAATGGGAATCCCAGAGCACTTGATTGTGCTCATATGGATCCTTTACTGGGACCAGGAGGTCGTTGTGCAAACAGAATGAAGGAACACTGTGTGGTTTAAAATTGAGACGGGAATATGCCAGGGTTGTATTCTCTCTCCATATCTATTTAATCTGTATGCTGAGCAAATTATTTGAGAATCTGGAGGATCCATCTGACATCAAAAAATTATAGCCTTAGTGTCATATTCTCTTCTAACCCCAGTTAGAACCTCTCTGTCAATGTATTGTTCCAACCATTTTTGGATATCTTCAACAATATTTTGCTTGTATGTGATATACTTTGGACTTGTGGCCAGGAGAGACTGATCCTTGGAGAAGGACATCATGCTATGAAGGGTGGAGAGACTGTGCAGGAGAGGAATACTCTAGATGAGATGGATTTGTACAGTAACTAGGGCATTGGGGGTAGGTATGTCAGAGTCAGTGAGACTGGCTCAGCACAGGGCAGGCTCCAGAGCTATTGTACATAAGGTTGCTATGAGTCACAGACAACTTGATGGCACATAACAACAACAACACTATGATATAAATATATGCAGAACAGATCATTTAGGAAATTGGGCTTTATGAGGAGGAATGTGGCATCAGGATTGGAGGAAGACTCATCAACAACCTACATTATGCAGATAACATAACCTTGCTTGCTGAAACTGAGGAAGACCTGAAGCACTTGCTGCATTAGGTCAAGGGCTGTAGTCTTCAATATGGATTGAAGCTCAATATCAAGAAGACAAAGGTTCTCACTGCTAGTCCAATTGGCAGCATCGTGAGAGATGGAGAGAAAATTGAAGTTGTTAACAATTACAGCTTGCTTGGCTCCACAGTCAACACTCAGTCAACAGTTCAGGAAATCAAAAGAAGAGATGCACTGGGAAAATCTTCTGTCAGGGACCTCACCACAGTACTTAAAAGCTATGATGTCAAATCTAGAGACTAAGGTGTGCCTAATATAGGCCATGGTCTTCTCAATTACTTGCTATGCATCAGAGACCTGGAAAATGACTAAGGATGATAGGAGAAGAATTGATGCCTTCAAGTTGTGGTGCTGTAGAAGAATCTTGAACATACCATGGACCACCAAGAAAACAAAGAGGTCTGTCTTGGAGAGAGTGGAAACAAGTTCTGTCTTGTATACATTGGGCACATGGCCAGGAGGGAATGGTTCTTGGAGAAGGACATCATGCATAGAAGGGTGCAGGAAAGGAAGACCCCAGATGAGATAGATTGATATAGTAACCATGGCAATGAGGATTAGTGTGTCGTAATTAGTGAGACTGGCTCAGGACAGGGCAGACTTCAGAGCTGTTGTACATGGGGTCACTGTGAGTCACAGGCAACTTGACGGCACATAACTACAATAGCATGAAATTAATAATTGTTCGTTCAAGAATTTCCACATTGTACTGGATCACCTTTCTTAGGAATAGGAACAAATATAAATTTCTCCCAGTCAATTGGCCAGGTAGCTCTCTTCCAAATTTCCTCACATAGACTGGTGAGCATGTCCAAGGCTACATCTCTTATTTGTCCTCTGGTATCTCATTGATTCCAAAGGCCTTATTTTTTGCCACTCTCTTCAATGCAGCTTAGACCTCTTCCTCATCACCACTGGTTCTTGATCATATACCTCTTCCTGAAATATCACTGTATCAACCAAATTTTTTGGTACCATAACTCTGTGTATTCTATCTTCTTTCAATGCTTTCTGCATCGTTCAAGATTTTGCCCATAGGACCTCTCAATATTGAAACTTGAAATTTGAATTTGTTTTTCATTCCTTTCAGCTTAAGAAGTGCTGAGTTATTTCTTCCTGGTTTATTTTCTGACTCCAGCTCTTTCTACATTTTGTTACAATGTTTTTCTTTGTCTTCCTGAGTTGCCCTTTGAAATTACCTGTTCAGCCCTTTGAAATTCCCTGTTCAGCTCTTTCACTTCAGCATCTCTTCCTTTTGTTTGGCTGATTGATGCTCTAGTTCAATTTTCAGAGCCTCTTCTGAAAGAGACATTTAGTTTGGTCTTTTCTTCCTCCTCTGTCTTTGTAATCACTTTTTGCTCTCATCATGGATAATATTGTTGATGTCATTCTGCAACTTTTGTGATCTTCAATCATTAATGCCTCAAATCCATCCTTGAGATGATTTTTAAACTCAAATGGGATAGACCCAATGTCGTATTTTAGTTCTTGTGGACTTGTTTTCATTTTCTTCAGTTTAAATTTGAACTTTCTCTTGAGTGAGGGATGTCTGTTCCACAGTCAGCACCTGGACTTGTTTTGACTGCTGATATTGAGCTTCTCTACCAGATCTTTGCACAGATGTAGTCAAATGATTCATGTGCAGTCTATCAAGTAAAGTCTATGTGTATAATTGCCATCTATATCTTGAAGAAATATTTTTGTGATGAATAAGTCATTGAATGTACAAACTTCAAGTTGTTAAGGATTAAATTTTACTTGGATCAGCAGTCAACACCCACGGAGGCAGCAGCCAAGAAATTAAAGGATATAATGAACACTGTATTGGAACAGATGAAGGAAATAACTATTTGAAAAGAATATATGATTATACATTATAAGTAGGAGAAGAGTTTGGAACAAGGGGGACATTGTGGAGAGGGACAAGGGGAGGGAGAAGAATGGGGGAGAAAATACACATTAATGAATAAAATTAAAGAAAGAAAAATGGGGGGAAAGAAATCAAAAGATGCATTGCATTGGACAAGTCTACTTCCAGTGACCCTTTTAGTGTGATAAAGAGATATGTAAAGTGCACCTGATGCAGGCCATGGAGTTTTCAGTTGCATCGTGTACATGTGAAATTTAGACAATAAATAAGGAAGGTCGAAGAAGAATGAAGGCCTGTGGTGTGGTCTACCATGAACCACCAAAAGAACAAACAAAAATGCCTTGGAAGAAGTAAAGCCAGAGTTTCCTTACAGTAAGGACAGTCAGATTTTTTTTCTTACGTGTTTTAAGCATGTTATCAGCAGGCATCAGTCCTTGGAAAAGGAAAACGTGCTTGGAATAGTAAAGGGTTTGTGAGAGAGGCGAAGACACTCAATGAAATTCATCTACCCAGTGACTGGAACAGTGGGCTTAAGAACATAAGAAATTATGAATATAACCCAGGCTCAGGCAGAATTTCATTCTGTTGCACATAGGATCACTGTGAATCAGAGCTTACTCATTAGGACCTAACAATGACAGTGAGGGGTAACGGTATTTCTAGCTTAAGCTGTACTGTTACAGAAGCTTCTAAAGGTCATGCTTTTCATGTGATTAAAATCCAGTATTGAGTTTGAAATCCAGTCCAAGTAGCATGGATACTGCAAGTGGCACAACTCCTTTAGTTGATGCATGTGGGCAAGAGGGTGTATGTGTTTGTGTGCGTGTGTGTGTTTGTAACGTTATTGCTGTCTTCATCATCTTTGCTTAAATTTAACCACTCACCCAAGGATTTCCAAAACCAGAAAAACGTATTGCTGGTTAATCTCTACTCAACTGAAAAAAAAAAAAAATCTGATAGAGCCAACAGATATGGCCAGAAAACATGACAAGGTTATTAAAACATTTAAAAGTAAGAATAGCAATGGTGTTTGAAAACATCATATAGGAATTTATTTGGCATCTTAAGAAAGTTGGCTGTTTATCTTTCAGAAGTTTTTAAAAGTATGGGGGAAAGTTGCTAAGTGTGTGAAAGATAATTCGCCACAAGTTTGAAGTGTTTTGTTCAAAGATTGGGACTAATTCCACCCTCTTGCTGAATCATAGTGAAGTTAGTCACTATGGAAATTTAAGGGTGAATAAACTCAGAAGGAAAGTGACATTTGTCTAGTTGAAAAGCAATTTCACTTGACAAGCAATGCCATTTTCAAAGGTGATACGTGGAATTAAAAATTGTTATATTTAACTGGTATTTTTTGGAGTCTTAATGAACTTTTAAAATATTTTATATTCGTTTGAATAAAAAATTTGTATACATTGTTTCATTCATATACATTCTATTTTACATATTCCTTCATTCACATTATGCTTCATACAATCATTCATATACATTGGTCTATGCCTACTATTACCCCATCTTTTCAAGTCCCCATTGAATCATTCCTAATTCCCCCAACTTCCCATCAAACTCTGTTATTCTAGTGATTCCATCTTCGCCATTTCTCATGCTCTTTTCCCCTTCTTCCTTCCCCTTTTGGACTTTTGTACACATCTTACTCATTATCCTTCTATTTTTACAATAATGGTCTTAAGCTCAAAATCACTGGCAATCAGATAGATACATATCAAAACCACAATGAGATAGCATCTTGCACTAATAGCCATACCAAAGTTTAACTGAACAGCAAGGAATGAATGTCGGAGAACATGTGTGGACATATTGAAAATCTTCTGTACTGTTGGTGGGATTGTAAAATGGTACAACCACTCTGGAAGGCAGTTTGGCATTTCCTCAAAAAGCTGAACCTAGAAATCCCATATGACCCAGCTGTTCCACTCCTGGGGAGGTCTGATGGCCTACGGTGAGAAGCTGCACTGCAATCTTGAAAGTACGTGGTTCAAATCCACTAATTCCTCTGCAGGGTGATAAACAGTCTCCTCCCATGCGACTAACTGCCTCTGAAAAACAACTAGAGGGTCTGCTATGGGTTGGTTCCGACTCAATGGTACACAACAGTTATGTTCCACTGCTACAAATACACTCCCAGGGAAACAGAACCAAAATACAATGAATATTTGTATACCTATGTTCATAACAGAATTATTCACAACAGCAAGAGAATGGAAACAGTCAAAATGTCCATCAACAAACTAATATACTGATAAGTTGTGATGTACTCACACAATAGGATACTTACAACACTAAATAGCAACGATTTTGTAAACTATTATACAACATGGGAGAGTCTAGAGAGCATGATGCTGAGTGAACTAACTTAGTCTCATAAGGACAAATACTGTACAAGTATTTTTTCTTCTTCTGTCATCTTTATTCATTTCCCAGTTCTCAGAAACGTAACGAGTAAATGAAAATACCATGGTCTGAATTAGACACACCTTAGTCCTAAGGCATCATGCACCTCACTAATTTAGAGAGGTCTCTGACTGCAGATTTTTTTTGTACTCTTTTTTATTTTGGTAATTTTAATGAACATTCACAGAGACCTTGGATCTCCATTCATTCACTGCTGCACTTCTCTCCCCGCCCAGCCCTCCCCCTGACCCCAGTTCGCTCCTCTCTTGGAAAAGTAAAAGAAACACTCCCTCCCTGGTCCACTAATCTCCCCGCACCCCTCCCACTGCCCCAAGTACATTCCACTATGCAACCTTAATTGTGGACTCTTGTGATAACCATAATACCCTGTCATACATCACTTTTAAATTATTCTTTCCCTCATATGTTTCAGTGCAGTATACACAATTTATCCAGTTTTTCTCAGTCTTACCCCAACCCTGATACCAGTCTCATTTTACAGAAGTGGCACCATGCATTACTTGTCCTTTTGCAACTGAGATATTTCACTCAGCATAATGTCGAGGGTCACCCATTTTGAATAATATTGCATGAGTTCCTTGTTTTTCAATGCAGCATAGTATTCCATTGTGTGAATATACCACAGCTTCTCTATCCATTCGTTTGTTGATGGGCACCTGGGTTGTTTCCAACTCCTTGCTATTGCGAACAAAGCTGTGATAAACACGGGTGTGCATCAAATACTGTACAAGTCTTAATGAACTTGAGTTGAAAATATCAGGAGGAAAACAATACAATTCAGCTTGTCAGTCATATCTAGGATTCCAAGCAAGGTTTGTTATAGTAAGCAAGACTTAAAAAACAATCATCCTAGAGAGCTCTGGTGGCCTAGTAGATAAGAAGATACACTGCCAAGTCAAATGCACATGGTTTATAACAATCGTCTTAGTTCTTATTTGTGCCCAATATTGCTAGAACACATTGAAGAAGACATTAATTAGTAAAGATAATGCAACAGGTAGAAAATCAGAGTTACTGTTACATTTCAGATTCTATTTCAAGACTGTCATCATTATTTTCCAGAAGAGAAATTATATTTCTCCAGAAGAGAAAAATGTTCAGATGAAAGATCCATTTCCTTTTCAAAACTTGAAATCAATAATTAAACTCAATTTCATGCTAGAAAGAGGAGAATGAATTATTAAACTTAAGTTCTTCATTTGCACTGAAGAATGATCACAAGACACAAAATTCATCATCATTTTGAGGTAAGACTTTTAAAAAGACTTTTCATTGCTAGGCAAAAAGAATATATCACTGTTATTATCATTAACTACAATCTGTTTGTAAGAATTAGGGTTTTTCAGACTGCAAACCCAATGAAAACAACAAAACAATACAAACTTGCTAGTTGAAAGTGAAGAGGACTTAAACCACTTACTGAACATCAAATCCTATAGATTTCAGTATGGATTGGACCTCAACATAAAGAAAAGAAGAATCTTCACTATTTGACCAGTAAATAACATCATGATATGTGGGGGGAAGATTGAAATCATCAAGGATTTCATATTGCTTGGATCCACAATCATTGCCAGCAGTCAAGAAATCAAATGAAAAATTACATTAGGCAAAATCTATTGTGGAGAATCTCTTTCAAGTGCTGAAGAGCATGGGTATCACTTTGAAGACTAAGGTGTCCACTTGACCCTGCCACAATATGTCTGCAAAAGTAGGACAATGGATAAAGAAGACTGAGAGGAATCTATATCTTTGCATTGTGCTGTCTTGTGAAAGTATTGAATATACCATGGACTTCCAAAAGAACAAACAAATAAATATGTCTTAAAGATAATATAGCAACACTCCTTAGAAGCCAGTATGGTGAGGTTCTGTCTCATGTGCTTTAGACACGTTATCATCAGAAGATGTCAATCCCTGGAGACAGACACCATACTTAGTAAAATAGGTCAATGAAAAGCAGGTTGTTAGTAATTCTTCATCCAATCCTAGCATCACATTCTTCTTCTACAGACCAGCTTCTTGGATTGTTTGCTCAGCGTATAGATTGAATACACTTGGTAGAAAGTTCCAACTCTAAAGCACATTTCTCCAGGTTTTAAACCACTCAGCATCTCTTTATTCTGTTAGAATGATTGCATTTTGTTCTATATATACATTCCACATTAGCACAAATAAATGTTTTGGAATTTCCATACTTTGCAATGATAGCCATCATTTACTTGGTCAAATGCTTCTGCATGAGTTTTACAAACAAGTAAACTTCTTACTGGCATTCTTTGCTTTCAGTCAAGATCGATGTGACATCAACAATTAAATACCTGGTTCCTTATCTGCTTCTGAATGCAACTTGATTTTCTAACACTTTACTGGAAATATTTTTTCTGCAACTATATTTTAATCATCTTCAGCAAGATTTGACTTACATATGATACTGTTCAATAATTTCCATGTTCTGTTGAATCACCTTTCTTCAGAATAGGAACAAATATGGATCTCTTCCAGTTGACTGTCCAGGTAGCTGCCTTACAAATTTCTAGGCAGAGATGAGTGAGAATTTCTAACATTGCCTCAATTTATTGGAACACTTGATGGCCTCTCACAACAACAACAACAGCCCTTGTGACACTGTGGCTATGGCATTCAATCCCTAACCAAAAAGTTGATGACTGAAACTGACTAACCACTCCACGGGAGGAAAATTAAGTAGTCTGTTTCTGCAAAGGTGAACAACCTTGGAAACTGTCTGGAATTATTCTACTCTGTCCTACGAGTCCCTAGAAGTCAGAATCAACTCAGTGACAATGACTTTGTCTGGATACTTCCAAAGGAGCATAAAAAAAATCTCCATTTGTTATCCGATGGCATGGAAGTGATACTTACAGGTAATAAGAGTAAGTGGAAAGATAGATATGGAACTTCTTGGATAAACCTACCACAATCCTGTTCAGTTCTACTTATTTATCTGTCTCTCAATAAATGGCTATTTTTAAGAATAAATTTATGCCTTTGTATTGTGGTGTTGGAGAAGAATATTGAATAGCCCAAAACAGGCGGCATAAAGAACAAGCAAGCCTTTCTTGGAGGAAGTACAAAAAGGATGTTCCTTAGAAGTGATGATGGTGAAACTTTGTCTCACATACTTTGCACATGCTGTCAGGAGTAGCCAGTCAATGGTAAAAGACATCATGCTGGAGAAAGTGGAGGGTCAGAGGAAGATAAAAAGACTCTCAACAAGATATAATGACAAAGTGATGATTATAACAATGGGCTCCAGCTTATCAGAGATGGCGATGAAGGATAGAGCAAGATTCAGAGCTGTTATTCATAGCATCACTCTTTATTTAGAAGTGGACTTGATGGTCCCTAATAATGGCAACAACAAATGACTGTTTTAATCTTCAAAGCAATTTAATACGATTTTATTCCTCAAATATAAGGTGATGAACATTCCACGCCCTAATTATTGTTATTTAATAATAGCATCATACTAAAATGTGTTCTGATCTCAACTCATTGCCGTTGAATCAGAAAGGACTCATAGATGACCCTCCAAGGGGTTTTCAGAGACTGTAAATCACACAGGAAGAAATTGCCTATCTTTTTTCCCACCAAGCTACTGATGGATTCAAACCACCTGCCTTTGAGTTAGTTGATGGAGCAACTCTTTAGGCATTAGGCCACCAGAGCTCCCTAAAAATGTACTAGGAATCTCTAATACATTTTCTTTTATTTCATGTACTTAGACTTTGGGCCCAATAATTTCTAGATTCAAATTGGGCTTTGTATGTTGTTGTTATGTGCTGTGAGTTGCTTGTCACTCATAAGGACCCTACATACAACAGCTCTGAGCTCTGCTCTGTCCTGCGCCAACCTTATTGTCTCTGACACACCTACCTCCATTACCCCAGGCACTGAATCAATCCATCTCATTGAGGGTCTTTCTCTCTTGTGCTGTCCCTCCACCTTCCAAGCATGACTACCCTCTCCAAGGACTGGTTCCACCTTGCAAAGTGTCCAAAGTTTGTCAGACGAAGCTTCAGAGTCCTTGCCTGCAAGGAGCAGCCTGGCAATAGATAGGTAGGTAGGTAGGTAGGTAGGTAGATAGATAGATAATAGCTAGATAGATTTTTATATAAATAACAGTCTTATATAAATTGATCTTTTAGAAGTCTGAAAAGGTCCACATTAATACCTTAAACATTTACTGAGTATCTACTTTATATTAGATACTTGACTCAGTGTTAGTTTTGCAAAGATTAATGAACAAGATCCAATGGGTGGCCAATAAAAGCCCGTATATTGGTAACGTGGAGTTGAAAATCAATGGTCACAATTCAATATTTTACATGCTATAATAAAGACATATGTTACAAATAAGATCTTCAGTGATTGCCTGTACATTCTTTTCATCTCTTAGTGACCACCTAACTTTGCAATGAAATACTCTCTATTCTATAATTCCCTTAACTTTGCTGTTTAGCCATTCCATACCATTGCATACATTTTCTTTAATCTTGGATACTCATCCTGTCTTACACACACCTTATCTGCTTAATGAACTCTTGTTAATTTTTTTAAAACCAATATTAATTTCTCTTTTAAGAAGACTTTATTCATATCTTCCCCTCAGGATCTTACTTTTCTATGACTACGTTTGTCAGACAATAATATAATTATGTCTGTGTGTCTTCTCCTCTGGATTGAGGTCCTTGAGGGCAAAGACTGCATCTATTCCTCTCTGAAATTCTTACTCAAAAAACTGTACCTAGCAGAGAGTATATACCCATTAAGGATTTATTTAGTTGCATTGAATACACACCAAAAGGAACTTTTATCTTGGAATGCAAAAGAAAGTATTCTAGAAACTTCCAAATAGGAAATAATACACAAGATGACTCTTTAAAGATGAATTTAAGTCAATCAGAAAAGATATGGAAACCGATTAAAGAAGATAATAGAAAGTAGAAGGAAATCATGAGCTAAGAAAGGGGTAAGGGATTGTTGTCACAAAGAGAGATCTAATGTAGTTGACAGTAGATTTAGGAAAGTATTTTTATATAGTGGTAGAGTAACAGAAAAATGTTGCAAAAGGGCCAGAGTAAGTTATACTTCTTAATGTTTGCTAAGCCCTACGTAGGGAGTTCGGGTGGTCTACTGGTAACAAATTGTGCTACCAACCCAGAGGCATGTGGTTTTAATGCACCAACTGCTCCACCGGAGAAAGGTGAGCAGTCTTCTCCCATGTGACTAACTGCCTCTAAAAACCCGCTTTCGGAATGTCAGCTATGAGTTGGTTTGGGCTCAACAACACACAAAAGCAACAACAGAGGCATTTTCATTTCAGTTTAAAGATACAATAATTAATTTGCAGAAATATTTTAACAAAAAAGTTCCAGCATGATTTGGGCATAAATTTTATTAGTAAAATCACTATGGCATGAAGTATATTGTATATCTACTACTCAAAGGCATTTGATGGTGTGGATCACAACAAATTGTGGCTGACTTTGAAAAGAATGGGAATTCCAGAACACTTGATTATGCTCATGTGAAACCTATACCAGAAGGTAGTTAATGAAACAGAACAAGGAAGCACTGCATGGTTCAAAATTGGGAAAGGAATGTGTCAGGGATGTGTTCTGTCTCCACACTTTTTCAATCTGTATGCAGAAAAGATCATTCAAGAGGCTGGACTTTATGAGGAGGAATATGGTATCAGGATTGGAGGAGGATTCATCAACAACTGGCGTTAAGCAGACGACACAATCTTACTTGATGAAACTGAGGAGGGCTTGAAGCATATGCTACAGAGAGTCAAGCACTGTAGTCTGCAGTAGGAATTGAAGCTCAACATCAACAAGACAAAGATTCTCACCACTGGGCCAATTGACAGCATTGTGATAGGTGGAGAAGAATTGAGATTGTTACTAATTTCAGATTGCTGAGTTCCACAATTAACACGCTTGGCACCAGCAGTCAAGAAATCAAAAGATGCATTGCATTAGAGAAATTTGCTGTCAGGGATCTCTCCAGAGTGCTAAAGTGTAAGGATGTCAGTCTAGAGACTAAGGTGTGTCTGATCCAGGCTGTGGTCTTCACAATTACTTGCTATACTTCAGAGAGCTGGGCAATGACTGAGGATGACTGAAGAAGAATTGATGCCTTTGAGTTGTGGTGCTGCAGAAGAGTATCCAGCATACCATGGACCAACAAGAGAACTAATAGATCTGTCTTAAAGTGGCTGAAATCCACCTACTCCTTGGAGGCAAGGATTTTGAGACTCTGTCTCACATATTTTGGGCAAGTAGCCAGGAGAGATCAGTCTTTGGAGAATGATATCATGCTTGGAAGGATCAAGGGATAGCGTTGGAGAGGAAGCCCCAGAGGAGATGGGTTGACACAATAACTAGTGTAATGAGTGTAGATGTGTCAGAGACAATGAGATTGGCTCAGAATAGAGCAGGGTCCAGAGCTTTTGCGTATAGGGTCACTATGAGTTGCAGTCAACTTGACAGCATGTAATAACAACAACAACATGGCATGAAGGAGGAGAATAGGTTCGAGTAGACCAAGGCTTAATGTTGTTTGGAAGTTATTTCAAGTGCCAGGTAAAAAGTTATGTTTCATCTTCATCTCTTGCCTGTTTTTTCTTTATCACTATTATTATTAGATGCATTTTCAGTTGTGATTTGAATGAAAATTTACAGAGCAAATTGCTTTCTTTTCAACAATGTGTATACATTATATTATTGGTATAGTATAATTAGTATAGTATAGTATAGTATAGTATAGTATAGTATTGGTTACTACACGCACATTGAAACAACTTTCTCCCTATTTCCTGTTCCTTTTTGCCTTCTTAGTTTATCTCTGGTCAAATGCAGCCTTTTTGATCCTATGTAGTTGCTTTTTATAAGGAATGCTAGTTATTACAGAATAGGCCTTTCTCCAAGACAGATTTGTTGTTTTAATTTTTCCATAGAGCAAATAGTGTTCTTATGTAATAGTTACCCTTTTCTTACCAACATAAGTTATTCAGCATAATTTTATTTGGGTTCATTCAGGTGACTGTGTTTTGGTCATACTTTATCATTCTTCAGTGTAGCGTAACACTTCACTGTATAGGATAGTTTCTTTAATTATTCATCTATTGATGGACATTTGGTTTGTTTCCATCTCTTTGCTATTATAAATATTTCTGCAATAAACATAAGTGAAAGCCTCTCTCATTTGTTTTTTATTTTCATCTAACACTTTCCAAGGGAGCTCTGGTGGTTTCGTGGCAAGGAGTTCTTCTATCAGTCCAAAGGTTAGATAGAATCCACCAACTGCTTTAAGGGAGAGAGATGGGCACTCTTCTATGCAATTTAATGTCTCTCAAAACCTGCTAGAGTTGGTTCTGGCCTAATGGTACATAACAACAATAACAATGAATGGTTACCAGACATTTGCAGCACTATATCAGGAACAGGATACGTGCAGGTAAGACAGAAGACTGACTCCTCTGGAATGGACAGGTGGCAGTGGTGGGGGCTGTGGGGCCCAGGGTTCCCTGCTGCTCAGGTGGGTGGGACAACAGTCGAAGCTCCTCCCACTCTCTCCTCATTTATTTCCTCTCACTTTTTAACTCCACCCCCTCTCAGCTACCCACCCAACACCAATAAGGAAGACAACCAGGGGCGGGCTCCCATATGGTTTTAATACAGTAGTCATACAACCTCCAAATCACATAATTGTCCTATTTCACAGAACATATCATGGCCATTAAGCGGCACATACCTGCATGGAGGTTTTATTCCTCTGTGCTTTTTTATGTCCGTTACTCTTTACTCCAAGATTCTGTCGTATTTTATTGTTCTCAGAGAGTAGATAAAGTTGAGAATAAAAAGTCCGTTGAGTGTCTGGATGGATTAATTTCAAGTTCATTGCAGACACAACTTCTTGAAAGACAGGCCTTCATTTTATTCTGAAAGCTGTGCATTTAAGAGCTAGAAACCAAAATGTAGGCATCGTTGTTTCCAGCTCCCTTTTAGGGGACCCGGTGCCCAGCCTCTGAACTAAATTCTTAGGGAAGTTGACAATAGAAATGCCAGATTTATTGCTCTTGTTTGTGGGTGCTGTCGATTTAGATTCTTTGCAACTCCATGTGATAGAAGATCTGCTCCACAGGGTTTTCTTGGTATTACAGATATTACGATTGGCAGAAGCAAATCACCAACATTTTTTCTCCTGCAAAGTCACAGGGTGGACTTGAAATACCAACCCTTCAGTTAGCAGTCAAGCACTTAAGAGTTTGAGTCACCAGGATCCAAGATGGATTAGGACACTGTCCAATATGGATTAGGATGGTATTTTTCAAATGGCATATTGAGATCAATGTATCAGGGAGTTGATTCATTGGATTAAAACCAGCATTTAAAAAAAAAATATACTAGAGGGAGTTCTGATGCCTAGTGGCAAGAAGCTGAGCTGCAATCCCGAAGGTGCGTGGTTCAAATCCACCAGATGCTCTACTGGAGAAGGAGGGGCAATCACCTCCTGTACCAGTAGGATCTGACTCAACAGTACACAAGAAGAAAAAATGGATTATACTAGGAATAAATGGAAAATACCAGCATACATTGCAAGGAAAAAAGGAAAAATCTTATTTGTTTCATTTGGGTTGTGTTCATGTACCCAGTCATGATGTATTTCCAAATGTGGACTACAGTCAGTCATTTGTCCACCCTCAAGTCAGGAGCTCCAGACGCAGACGACATACGTGTCTGTCCATTCAAGATTCCAGGCTGAGGGAAGGAGGGAGAATACCCACCTACAGCATAGGAACAGTAGAGTAGCCATAGGTTTGGGGTGGTTGTGCAAAATCCCAGGCACAAGAGTGAGGTGGGAGAGAAGATCTGAGACATTCCTATGACTATCAAAAAGGACACATATGCCTGTTCAAGCCAAAAAGGCACAAAGGAGCTGGGGTCTGAACCATGAGATGATGATGGGCAGTTGTATATCAGAACTCAATTGTCAGGACAACAAGAGAAGGCAGGAAGAGTTACCCATCAGTGGAGCCTCGCATGGGCAGAGATTGGTGTTGGGCTCACACTAAGCTTCTCTCTTGGTCAGGGGGATGATAAGCTCTCACTGCTTCTCTGTATTTGGGGAGGTCTAAGTTACCTAGTGCTGCTGTAACACAAATACCACAAAGTGAAGGGTCTTAAAAAAATTATTTTCTCAGTACTAGAGGTTGAAAGGCCAAATCAGGGTCTCAGCCATTCCTTCCTTCAGTGTAGTCTGGGCCATTCATTAGTTCCTTGGCTTCAATGTGGTCTTGATAGTCTTATCATTGTGTGTAGATCTCTGGGTCTAATCTACTTTTTCATAGCTCAGAAGAGCCTATCCTACTCATTTGTGAACTAATTAATATACAAAGAATCCAATTTCTAAAAAGAATTATATTCACAGGTATGTTTTTATTGTTATGTGTGCCATTGAGGTTGAAATGACTCATAGCTGACTCTCTTGTAATTATATGCCATCAAGCAACTCATAGCAACCCTATGTACAACAGCCCTAAGCCCTGCTCTATCCTCTGCCAACCTTATTGTCTCTGACACACCTACCCCCACTAGCCCAATTACTGAGTCAATCCATCTCATTGAGGATCTCCTTCTCCTTCACTGTCCCTCCACCCTCCCAAGCATGATGCTTCTCTTCAGAGACTGGTCCCTCCTTACAACATGCCCAATGTACGTCAAAGTCTCGGAATCCTTGCCTCCAAGGAGCATCCTGGTTTCACCCTCTCCAGGATGAACCTGTTTGTTCTCTTGGAAGTCCATAGTACATTCAATACTCTTCTCCAGCACCATACTCAAAGGTATCAATTCTCTAGTCATTGTCCAGCTCTCTGATGCATAGGTGACCCTAGGGGCAGTTAATAACAAGAGAGGAGATTGTTCGTCCTCCTACTGTGGAGCAGCTGGTGGATTTGAACTGCATGCCTTCAGGAATACAGCCCAGCTTCTTACCACTAGGTCACCGGAGCTACCTACTCACAGGTAGAAAGGTTAGAATTCCACCACACACACACACACACACACACACACACTGAAGGGTTGCAGGGGAACACAATTTAAACCATAAAAAGGAGAAAGAAAAAAGTAAGAGCTGGGAAAGAAGGAAGCCTTTTGATTATTTACCCAAAAGAGACTCTACTTCATTTTGTTTTAAAACACAATTGGCTGAGTTTATCTTGAATCAAACAGACCATACTTCCTGCTGCCAACCAGACACTGGATAGTGAATGGCTCATATGAAGTCACTTCAAGGAAAGAGGAAATCCTTGAACACTAGAGGCTTCTACTGTGTGTAATATCACAACTTATTATTACTAATGAGCCCTTTGGACTTGTTGTTAGGTATCACTGAGGAGTACAAATCATAATGACCCTGTGGACAACAGACCTGAATCCTGCCCTATCCTGTGCCATCTTCATCATCACTGACGCACTTGAGTTTCTTGCCACAGTCACCGTGTCAGTCCATCTTGTTGGAGGTCATTTTCTCTTTTGCTGACCCTCCACCTTCCCAAGCATAGCAGTTCCTAGTAACATGACCCAAGTATGTGAGACAAAGTTTCACCATCGTTGCTTCCAAGGAGCTCTCTGGCTGCACTTTTTCCAAGACATATCTGTTTGTTCTTTTGACGGTCGATGAGATATTCAATTGTTGTTGCTGCTGTTTGGGGCCATAGAGTCAACTCATAGCAACCCTGTGGACAACAGATCCAAACTCTGTCCTTGCCTGTGTCATCCTCATACTTCCTGATACACTAGAGCAGTCACTGTGTCAATCCATCTGCTTCGGGGTCTTCCTCTCCTTTGCTGACTCCCCACCTTTTCAAGCATGATAACCCTTTCCAAGGAATAGCATCTCCTAGCAACATTCTTGAAGTATGTGAGAAAAAGCCTCATCATCTTTACCTCCAAAGAACACTCTGGCTTCACCCTCTCCAAGACACATTTGTTGGTTTTTTTGACAGTCCATAGGATGTTCAGTGCTCTTCTCCAATACCACAGCTCAAAGATATCAATTCTTCTGTGATCCTTATTTATTGTCCATCTCTGAGATACTAATGATTGGAAAGACCATGGCCTGAATCATATGCAACTTTGTCCTCAAATTGGCATCATAATTTCTCAATAATTTGGAGAGGTTCCTGACTGAAGACTTTCCTGGTACAATATATTTCTTGATTTCATGACTGCTGGTACCAAGGGTGTTGATTGTAGATCCAAGTAAGATGAAAATAGTTGACAACTTCAATCTTTTCTCCATCTATCATGATGTTGCTTATATATCCAGTGATGAGAATTTTTGTTTTCTTGACATTGAGATGCAATCTGTATTGAAGGCTGTATTCTTTGATCTTCTGCAGCAAGTGTTTCGAGTTCTCTTCACTTTTGGCAAGCAAGATTGTGTCCTCTGCATAATGTAGGTTATTGATGAGTCTTCCTCTGATCTTGATGCCACATTCGGCTTCGTAGAGTCCAGATTCTCAAATAATTTTCTCAGCATGCAGATTGAATAGGTATGGAGAGAGGATACGACTGTGAGTCACACCTTTCTTAATTATATAAACTGTGTAGTGTTTCCTTGCTGTTTGCACAACAGCTTCTTGGTCTAGGTACAGCTTTTGCATGAGCAGGTCTAAGTGCCCTGGGATTTCCATTCTTCTCAATGTTAGCCATATTTTTTTTATTATCCACACAGTCAAATGCCTTTGCATAGCAAATAAAACATAAACAGGCATTCTGTTATTCTTTACTTTCAGTCGGGATCCATCTGACATCAGACATCAATAGTACCCCTGGTGCCTTGACTAAATCTTGCTTGAATTTCTGGCAGTTCCCTATCTATGTGCTCTTCTAGCTGTTTTTTAGTGTTCTTCACCAGTATTTTGTTTGCATGTTTATAGTTCAATAATTTCTACATTATATTGGTCAACTCTCTTGGGAATGGGAACAAATATGGATCTCTTCCAGTCAGTTGGTCAGACAGCTGTCCTCCAAATTTCCTTACATAGACTAGTGAGTACATCCAGGACTGCATCTGTTAGTTAAAACATGTCCGTTAGTATCCCATCTATTTCTGGGGCCTAATTTTTTACCAATGCCTTCAGTGCAGCTTCAACATCTTCCTTCACTACCATTGGCTATTGCTTCTGGAAATCCTATGAACCTGGAGAAAGGATGAAAGTCATGCAAATATCGAGGACTTTCATTCATAGGGTCGTTTTGAGTCACCTATGACTTGACGACACTTAACAACAGCAACAACATTGTTCAGCAACAACATTGTTCATAGGGTAGTTGTTATGTGCCATTGGGTGCCTCCCTTGTGACTCATAGCAACCCTATATACAACAGGTCTGAGTCCTGCTCTATCTTGAACCAATCTCATTGTCTCTGACACATTTACCCCCATTAATTCAGTAACAGTCAATCCATCTCATCCAGGGTCTTCCTCTCTTGTGCTGTCCCTCCACCCTTCCAAGCATAATGTCTCTCTGCAAGGACCTCCTTGTAATATGCCCAAAGTATGTGAGACAGAACTTCAAAATCCTTGCCTCCCAGGATCAGCCTGACTTCACCCTATCCAGGACAAACATGTTTGTCCTGGATAGCAGTCCACAGTATATTCAGTACATTTCTCCAGTACCACGGTAAAAGGCATCAATTCTTCTATCATTCCTAGTCATGGTCTAGCTCTCTGATGCATAGCAAGTAATTATGAAGACCATGGCCTGAATCATGCATACTTTAGTCTCCAGACTTGCATCGTTACTCTTCAGTATTATGGGGAGGTCCCTAAGAGCAGATTTTTCCCAATGCAATTTGTCTTTGATTCCTGGCTGCTGGTACCAAGAATGTTGATTGTGGAGCCAAGTAAACTAAAGCTGTTAACGATCTCAATCTTTTTACTGTCTATCACGATGCTGCCAATTGTGTCAGTGGTAAGAATCTTTGTTTTCTTGATATTGAGATTCAATCCAGATTGAAAGCTTCAGCCCTTGATCTGCAGCAAGAGCTTCAGGCCCTCCTCAGTTTCAACAAGCAAGGTTGTGTTATATACATAATGCAGATTGTTGATGAGTCTACTTCCAATCCTGATGCTCTATTTCTCCTCATAGAGCCCAGCCTCCTGGATGATCTGTTCTGCATGTAGATTGAAAAGATATGGAGATAGGACACATTTTTGGCACACACCCTTTCCAATTTTGAATCATGCAATGTTTCCTTGCTCTGTTCTGATGACCGCCTCCTGGTCCAAGTATAGGTTTCACATAAGCACTATCAAGTATTTTTGGATTCCACTACATCTTCCAGAAGTTTGTGGGTCACGTCTGACACCTTCATATCTTGGAGCACAAGGCACTGGGGCAGCAGGGCAGAGTGCAGGGGTTCAAGGTGTGTGGCAGGAGGTGACTCAGCTGACCCCACACCACACAGGTACTATCCA
>NW_006399813.1:13004324-13035683 GCF_000299155.1 Elephantulus edwardii | reverse complement strand
GTATCAGAGTTAGTGAGACTGGCTCAGGACAGGGCAGGCTTCAAAGCTTGTACATAGGGTCACTATGAGTCACAGGTGACTTGATGGTCCATAAAAACAACAAAATAATATCCCTAGTACCACGACCTCTTCTAAACCCAGCCTGCACATTTGGCAGTTTGATGTGATGTTCCAGCAGAATTTTCAGCAGAATCTTGCTTTCGTGTGATATTAATGAAATTGTTCAATAACTTTTGCATTCTGTCAGGTCACCTTTTTTGGAATGGAAACAAGTAAGGATTTCTTCCAGTTAGTTGGCCAGTTGGTTGTCCTCAAGATTTCTTGGCACAACTTGGTGAGCATGTCCAGGGCAGCATCTGTTTGTTGAAAGATGTCAATTGATAAGCAGTCAATTCCTGGAGACTTCTTGTGCTGTGTTTTGGTTTGCTTTGGTTTGGTTTGGTTTCGTTTGGTTTGGTTTTGCCAATTCCTTCAGAGCAGCTTGAACTTCCTCCTTCTTCATCATTGGCTCTTGATCATATGTTGTTTTGTGAAATTCTGCTGTCTGTCAATTCTTTTGGCACAGTGACTCTGTATACACCTTCCATCTTCTTTTAATGATTTTTCAGCACCAGTCTATTCTTTTTGGTACAGTGATTCTGTGTATACCCTCCATCTTCTTTTGTCATAGTTTCCTTCGATATTTTGACTCAAGGCTTAAATTTGCTTTTCAGTTCTCTCAGCTTGAGAAATGCTAAGCAAGTTCTTCCCTTTTTATTCTCCAATTCCAGCTCTGTGTATATGTCGTAATAATACTTGGTTTTATCCTCCTGAGCTAACTTTTGAAATCTTCTGTCCAGTTCTTTTACTTCAGCATCTTTTCCCTTTGTTTTTTGTTCTCGGTGCTCGATGCAATTTGTTTTTGGTTCTCGATGCAATTTTCTGAGTATCTTCTGACTTCCATTTCAGTTTTATTCTTTCTCCTTGGTCTTCATAATGCCCTTTTGCTCTCTTCATGGATGATATCCTTGATGTCATCCCACAACTCATCTGGTCTTCAGTCTTTGGTGTTTAATGCTTCAAATCTGCTCTTAAGATGATTTTAAAATTCAGGTGGAAAAGAATCAAGATCACATTTTGGTTCTTGTGGACTTGTTTTCTTTCTTTTTTTTTGCCTCAATTTGAACTTCCACATGAGCAATTGATGTCCTTCCCCTGTCTCCGGCCTAGTTTTGACTGCTAATATTGAGCTTCTCTGATGACTGCTTCCACAGATATATTCAACCTGATTCCTACACAGTCCATTGGGTGAGATCCATGTGTAAAGTCACTGTTTGTTTGTTTTTTTTAAGGTATTCACAATGAATAAATCACTGAACATAAAAAATTTTATCATTAGTTTTCCAGCCTCATTTCTGTCACCGAGTCCATACTTTCTAAGTACTATTCCTTCTTCATTGTATCCAACTTTTGCATTCAAGAAGCAACCAAAAAAAAAAATCTTGGGTTACCTTCAAAATTGCAGTTTTCATAGTACTATAGAAGCCAAACTATATACCAAGTTAGAATATGATATACCAAATATGATATACCAAGATTAGAATAAACTGCTCTTTGGAGATATTGGTGAGGGGCACAAGATGTGGATGAGTATGAATAGTAAGTTTAGGGGAGAAAAATAGTTTTATTTTAAATGGAGGTCCCTTAAAATTACTGTCAGAGTTTACAGGCAGTTGGGAAGAAAATACACAGAGCTGTGCTTGGGTAAAAACAAGAGCCAAGGAAGATCTCAGTGCTGTACATATCAGACACAGCGACTCTGTGGTATAAGCCCACAGCTGCAAACTGAAAAGTTCAAACCTACCAAGCAGCTGCTTCATGGAAAAAAGATATGGCAAACTGCTTCAAGATTTAGCCTTGGAAACCTTGTAAGGCAGTTCTTCTCTATCATATAGGATCACTCTGAGTCTAAATCAACTTAACAGCAAGGAATTGTGCCAGAGACATTTTGTTTGGGTGAAAGTGACACAATTAGCAAAGGCAAAGTGATGCCAAAGGCGGTACCATTTATAGTTGTACCCGTGGAACAATGTGTGGATGGGGATTGAGGTTATTATTAATGTGTGTGCTGCAATCCAAAAGACATGTGGTTTGAATTCAACAGCTGCTTGTTGATACCTACACAAAAGTGCCTTGAAAGAAAAGCCTGGTGGATAGACAGCTCAAAAAAATCAGCCACTGGAAACCCTGTGTACAGGTCTACTCTGATACACACAGGTCCTTGTTAGTCAGAGGCAACTCAATGGCCCCCGGTCATGTCTGATTGACTACAAGCTAGTCTTTTACTTCCATCTTCCAGCACCACCTTCCTCTCGTAGGTCAGCACTCTGGAACTTATGAGGGCCTGGAACACTACGGAACGTTTCCAGAGAACCCCTTGAGAAACCTCAGTCACTGTTGTTATTATTAGCATTAGAATCAATGAGACTGGGGAGGGAAACAGAAAGCAGATCCTAACACTCATGGAGTTAGTGCTCTGGGTGCATGAGGCCGCCAAGTCAGGACTGGAATAAGAAGGACCCAGCAAACTTTGTTTTGTTTTTAAACAAAAATTTTCCTTTTATAGTGATGTACTTACAAAGTATGTATATATTGTTTTTTTACACCAGATCTTTCCCGTTTCCTTTACCCACCCCTCCTTCCACCCATCAAATTGTGTGACCCTATGATTAAGCCCCTCCCCCTTCAAGACATCATCTCATTGGCCAAAACAGGCCACCGAGGCTCACTCAGAGGAGGAAGCTTCATATCCATCTTCACCTTGGTGGCAGGTGGCGGCCTCCTCCATTATTTTCTTTCTAGGGAGTATGGA
Organism: Elephantulus edwardii; assembly: GCF_000299155.1. Classification (NCBI taxonomy): domain Eukaryota; kingdom Metazoa; phylum Chordata; class Mammalia; order Macroscelidea; family Macroscelididae; genus Elephantulus; species Elephantulus edwardii. Next base: position 13,032,832 of record NW_006399813.1, on the reverse strand, counting down.
TCTGTCCTTACCCCTTCTAATAAATACGTTGTTGTTGATTGCCTTCGAGTTGAGCACAACTCATGGCAACCCTGTGAACAAAAGGCCTGAAGCCTTTCTATAACTATCGACATTTATCAAAGTTCATAGAGTTTCTGGAGACATGTTGTTTAGGAAGTGGATGCCACTCTTGCTTCCAATGACATAATCATAGTCAGTTTTATTATCATCTCAAACCTCAGTATTCCTTACGGTCGGTAATACTTCACTGATTTGCAAAACAGTTGATTTTTTGCTTTGACTATATTGCAAAATATCAGACAACAGGATAAAGAACAAGTGAGGAGCAGGCGTATAAACATATTTCTAAAAATATTTCTTTGCTTTTTACCTTCACTTCTGCCTCTTCATCTTTCTTGCCTGCCTTGTGCTCTAACAAAAGCGTCAGCCTACACTCTGGTGCTCCGTGGACTAAAGTCTGCTCTCCCACAGAACCCTGAAATTGCTGCACCCTGTGCTGCATTGGTGGGTTGGGATCCATCTCCTCTAGTCTCGTCTGCCCTGCTTAGTTCTTTAGCTTGAGCGCAGAGGGAAACAACGGCACTGACTACGTGATAGTACTGTGACTCAAACAACTTCCCATTTAAACCCTTTTGTTTAGTGGCTTCTGCACTCTGCTCACCCTGTTGGCTGTGCTTTCTTGTGTCCTCAACAACTGCTTTACTTTCTCAGTTTCAAGGGACAAGTCTATAAAGCAACTCCAAGGTGGAGTTCAAATTTGAGAATGATCTTTGCATAACAAGTCTCTCAAAGCCTGACTTTTCCCAAGAAACAAGGACAGCCTGTCCCAAACTGGCATTCATCCTACTCCTCTACCCACTCATTGGTGTCAAAGGCAGCTCAAAGTAGGAGGCCATGACATCACTTCCTTCTGGTGGTTCAAGGTCGATCAGCCGCACACACAGCAGCCCTTGACTGCTAAGCCCTGCGGTCAAGGGCCGGGCACACTCTCAAGTGTGCTCACTCCCTGTTTTCCTCTGGCCCACATTTCAGGGCAGTCGCAGATGTCTTGAGCAAGTGGACAGTCTTTCTTTAGTGTCCGGAGTTTTCCACAGTGAACTCCTTTAGTTCTGAGGACAAGCAGGGATGAAGAGGCACCACTAGGTGGCTGTACAAGACCTTGTTTGTTTCTATAGATGAAGAGTTGGCTGCAAAAGAGAGGGGGACTCCTTCTAATCCTTCTTTTCATTGTGTGTGAAGATTTGAGCGCAAAGACATGTAAGAAAAGCCAATATTAAAATAAATATCTAAATTTACCGATATCTGTAACGGAAAGCTTTCAAACCCTTCTAGTAATAGTTAGATCGCTGGTTACTTGGAAGGCAAAGTGTTAGCCATTTCTGCCTACTGAAATGAATCCAATATGAAGATAATCTATGAGAGCTGTGATTTGTCACTGACTCCTCTCAGAAGTTCTGATTCATACATTTATTTCCCTCTTTATCAGAAGTTTAATGGACCTGGAAGTGCAAGGGAGCTCTGGTGGCATCTAGGCATTTATAGTTCAGTGGCAGACATCTTACCTTCCGTGGAAGAGACCTGAATTCAATTCCTGGTCAACGTGTCTGAGGAGCAGTCACTGCCCATCTGCCAAGAATGGCTTCTCTGTTGTTATGATGGGTTTCAGCAGAGCTTCCATATACTAAGAAAGGCAAGTGAGAAAGACTGGATGACCTACTTTCAAGGGGGAAAGAGGAGAAGGAAAATAAAGAACTAATAAACACATTAAGACAGGTGAAGGGAGAGGTTATTAATAACAGTAACAATAATACTGAGACATTAATTCTACAACAGTCTAGTGGTAAGGAGCCACAGCACACCAAAGGCAGGAGTTTTGAATTCACCAACCGCTCTGCAGGAGAGAAATAGACCAATCTCTTCCTGTGAAATTTACTGCCCCTGAAAACCCACTGGAGGGTCAGCTATGAGTCACTTCTGACTCAACAGCACACAACTGGCTTAAAACTGATCACTATTTACCAGTTGTTGTTATGTGCCATCCAGTAACCTGCAACTCATAACAATCCGATAAAAAATAGCTCTGAACGCTGTCCTATCCTGAGCCAGCCTCACTGTCTCCGACACACTTATCCACATTATCCCTCGTACTGTGTCAATCCATCTTATCAGAGGACTTCCTCTCCTGCGCTGACCCTCCACCTTCCAAGTATAATGTCCTTCTCCAAGGCCTGGTCCATTCTTGCAACATGCCCAAAGGATATAAGATGGAGCTTTAGAATTTTTGCCTCCACGGAGCAATTTGGTTTCGCCTTCTCCAAGACAAACTTATTTGTTCTCTTGGCAGTCCATGTTATGTTCAATGCTCTTCTTCAGCACCACAGCTCAAAGGCAAGGATCCTTCTTTTGTCACCCTTAGTCATTGTCAAGCTCTCTGATGCATAGCAAGTAATTGCAGAGACCATGGCCTAGACCAGGCGCACCTTAGTCTGCAGATTAACAGCATTGGTCTTTAGGACTCTGAAGAGTTCCCTTTATGAAAAAATTAAAATTCGTAACATAACATCAAAGACATTTCCTAGCCCTTCCTTCCTCTTAAGTTTTATTTCTTTCTAATTTTTTCCTCCCATTGCCCACCAAAATCCAGTGGTATTGTGGTTGACTCTCCAAAGAACCCTGAAATTACAAAATAACAAAAGAAATAACAAATACTTTTACCCAGTGAAAGGCTTGTGGACTCCAATGGTCTGATCTGCTCCCCATAATAGGGATAGTGCAGAGGACTGAACAGCATTTTCCTCTGTAGTGTGTGGAGTTACTGTGCATCAGGAGTCAACTCTGTGGCAGGTGACAATGGGGTCCTCTGCCCCGGATTAGATGCTGAGCATTCAGCTGTGAGCAAGACAGACAAAACACCTGCGCTCTTACAGAACTTATATTTTATGGGGGAAAAGCATACACATTGAAAAATTGCATACTGTTGTTGAGTGCTATCATTCTATGATTCCATGACTATATAGTCCCTTTTTACAGCTTTCACATTTGTTGAGATTGCCGTTGTTAGGTGCTGTCAAGTTGACTAGATTCATAAAAAGCCTATAAACAGTGGTCTAAGTTTGCGCTCTCCTGCACAATGGCCACCATGCTCAAGCCCATGGCTGCAGTCACTGTGCCAATCCAACTCATTATGGGTCTTCCTCTCTTTAATAGACCCTCTACTTTTACAAGAAGGATGTCTTTTTCCAAGCACAGGCTCCTTTTGACTGTTAGGTTAGGTTAGGTTAGGTTAGGTTAGGTTAGGTTAGGTTAGGTTAGGTTAGGTTTGGTTAGTCGACCTAAAGAAGAAATCAGAGAGAAGGAGAGAAAGCTTAATGCAGCTTTATTAAAGGGGGGAAAGGGGAGCCTCCCGGGTGAGTTCCTCATCCTGGAGAGGCAGGATGGGAAGTCACACTGTGAACTTACTGGGAAGGATTTTTATAAACAGAGTCTTTAGGGAGGGACATTCCACTCTAATTTATGAGCTACCTGCTAGCTTAGCCAGACAGGCAAGGCCGTTTTCTCTTCTTATCACCAACAAGAAAGGCCATCAACATTTGAGTTCTGAATTCTTCATTTTTCTCTTTGGCCCTCTTTGCCCAGACTAACACTGACAACACACTTAATTCATATGAAACAAAATTCCACCATCCTTGCCCCCGGGGGCATTCTAGTTGCACTGATGCCAAGACAGATTTCCTTGTTCTTCTGGGAGTCCATGGCATGTTCAATACTCTTTGCCAACACTACAGTTCAAAGTGACCAGTCCCTCTCTGTCGTCCTAATTCATTGTTCAGCGTAAGAAGCAATTACAAATACCCTGGCTTGGGTTAGGTGCACCTTAGGCTTTAAATTAACATGTAGAAGTGTGGAATAATAATATTCTGTTAATCCACCAAATTTAGATGCACATAGATTCTCCAGCATAGGACTGGGATATTATTTGCAGTACCTGATCATTTAACCATCAGAAGGAGTGTGAGGTGGAATTTCCATCCTCTCCTTCCGAAGTGACCTGCCAGAGCCAGGTACATCATCTGAGATGTGGATTGTTCCTGGAGAGGAAAGAGCAATGGCTAAGCTCAAGACTAGAGACTGAAATACCCAATGGAAAATAGGAACAAAAAGTCTTCCAAAATCCAAGATACCAAGAATATTGTGGAAAAGGTCAGGATATAAAGGTGTGACATTTCCAAACACTGCCAAATGTGTTTCTCCAGCCAAATCAAACACAACATAGTGGAAGACTTCCCACATGAGAATGTGTAAATTCTAGACTGAGAGTGGATATAATGGTTGGATATCTGGGAGATATCTGACTGATCTTCAGAGAGGATGGGGTATGCTTTACGTGTGTGTGTGTGTGTGTGTGTGTGTGTTCTTGGGAGAGCTGTTTATGAAAAAGGCTTTTATCGTGAAATCATAGAACCTCCATATGAAAGTAGAGTTTATTCATTCCCTCCTCTCATTTTACAGATGCATAAATTAGGCCTACAAAGGGGAGGCTCTTGTCCAACTTTATAGAATCTCTATTGACAGGAAGCTCTGGTGGCATTGCCCACAGTTGCTATTATTGTTGTTAGGTACTATTGAGTCTAGTAGAACTCACAGTGACTCTATAACAACAGATGAACCCTGTCCTATCCTGTGCCAACCTCACAATCTCTGACACCCTTGAGCCATTGCTGTAGTGACTGTATCAATCCACCTGATTGAGGGTCCTCCTCTCTTTCACCATCCCTCTACCTTCCCAAGCATGATATCCCTCTCCAGCAAATGGCCTCTCCTAGAAACATGACCAAAGTATATGAGAAAAGCTTTATCATCTTTGCCTCCACAGAGCGTTTTGGCTAAATTTTCTCCAAGTCATATCTGTTTGATCTTTTGGCAGTCCGTGGGATGTTTAGTACTCTTCTCCAATACCACAACTCAAAGGTATCAATTCTTCTGTGATCTTTATTCAATGTCCATCTCTCAGCAGTATAACAAGTAATTGAAAAGACCATGGCTGAATATAGTGCACTTTAATAATCACACTAACATCATTTCTCCTGAATAATTTAGAGAGATTCTTGACTGCAGACTTTCCCAGTGCAAAATGTCTCCTGATCTCCTGACTGCTAGTATCAAGTGATTGTGGATTCAGGTAACTTGAGGTTTTTGGCAGTTTCAATCTTTTCTCCATTTATCATTATGTTGCCCATGATAAGAATTTTTATTTTCTTGACATTGAGATTCAGTTTATACTGTAGGCTGCAGCCTTGGATCCTCTGCAGCAACCACGAGTCCTTCTCACTTTCAGCAAGCAAGGTTATGCATAATTTATTAACCTTTAGGTTATTGATGAGTCTCCCTCAAACCTTGATGCAACATTCTTGTTTGTAGAGTCCAGCTACTCAAGTAATTTGCCCAGCATACAGATTAAACAAGTATGGAGAAAGAATACAGCCATGACACACACTTTTCCCACTTTTAAAACATGTAGTGTTCCCTTGCTCTGTTCACACAATAGCTTCTTGGTCTAGGTTTCGATTTCATGTGAACACAGTTAAGTATTCTGGGATTCCCATTCTTTTCAATTTAGCCATATTTTGTTATGATCCACACAGTCAAATGCCTTTTCATAGTCAATAAAGGTCAAATAGACATTCTTCTGGTATTCTTTACTTTCAACCATCTTACATGAGCTTTGATATCACTGATGCCATAGCCTCTTCTAAATCCAGCTTGAAATTCTGGCAATTCTCTGTCTCTGTGCTGTTCTAGCTGTTTTTGAATGATCTTCAGCAGTATTTTGCTTACATACAATATTGTTTAATAATTTCCACATTCTGTTGGATCAACTCGTGCTAGGGAATGGAAACAAATATGGATCTCTTCCAGTCATTCGGGCAGGTAGCTACCCTCCATTTTTCCTGGCAAGACTAATGAGCTCATCCAGGGCTGCATCTGTCATTTGAAACATGACATTTGATAGTCCATAAAGAGTTGTGCTTTGAACCCAAAGATGGCACCTCTCTGGCAGTGAAAATTCACTAGTGGTTCAACCCAAGAGAAAGAGGAACAATCTCCTCTTGTGTGATTTACGGCCTCTAATCATCTTTTGGAAAGTCAGCTATGAGTCGGTTCCAACTCTATGGCTTTGAAAGTTGAACCAAAATAAGTTGAACCAAATATCATTACCCTCAGTGCACCGCTCAAATCTATTGTATCTACTCTTTTAAAGTGGTACAGGGCTAGGGGAGCTCTGGTGGCCTAGTGGCAAGGAGCTGCAACTACAATCCCAGAGGCTCACCGTTTGAATCCACCAGATGCTCTGCCGGGGAAGGAGGGACAATCTCTTCCTGTACCAGTCAGATCTGATTTGACGGTACACTCACACAAAAATAATAAAATAAATTAAAAAAAAAAGTGGTACAGGGCTATTTGTGTCTTTATTATTTAAATTTGCTTGATAACACTTTACATGTTGTGATTGACTGGAAGATGGCCAATACCTAAAAGAGAAGGCCACTCCGTAAATGTAGAACCTATAAATTGGGGAAAAGAGTCTTTGTTAAGATGATGTTAAGGATCTCAAGATTATTTCATCCTAGATTGGGATGGGTCCTTGATCCCAGGACCAGCATCAGTGAAAGAGCAGAGAAGAGAGAAACACAGCAAAAAAGGAGATGCGAAGACAGAGACAGAGATTGCAACGGTGCATCTACAAACCAGGAAACACCGAGGGACATAGGGGTCTCTGAACGCTACGTGAGAGTCCTAGAGCAGATTCCCCTCAGAGCCTCCAGGACAAAGCAACTCAGCTGACATCGTTCAAGAACAATTTTCTGTTTTATTATTTTCTTAATTTAGTTCAATCTTTTCTCTTAGGTTGTTTAGAACATTGTTTTAGCTTCACAAAAAGCAGATAAATTTAGAAACTATGATTTAAGCTTCAACTTGATATTTTTGTTTTGTTTTGTTTAATTTACATACTTTTTTAAATTCATCTACATTGTGTTTCACACCTTTTATTCACCTTGTGTTTCATATAATGCTTATACATTACATTTTACAAAATTAATCACCATTGATCTATGCCCACTGTTACCCTCAATTTTCAGGATCAGTTGACACTTGATTTTGCACTTCAGGACCCCAAAACTGTTGTTGACTCTACGGCACAACAGTATTTGTTGCTGGGCACTTGGGTTGTTTCCATCTCTTGGCTGTTGTGGATAGCGCAGCAATAAACATGGGTGTGCAAAATTAAAAAACCCAACAAACCTGTTGTTACAGCAGCTTCAGAAACTAATACATACGGGCTTTTTTTGTATTGGTTTCCTCTTTTCCTCACCTCAGTAAAGAGTCAGACTTCTAGCACAGGGAAATGTCACAGTCATCACTACTGGTAGGAGAAACATTGCTTATGGTTGACCTTAGAAAACAAAAACAATGCTGGCCTCTGAGGAGCCACTGGGAACCCCTGAGTGGTCATACACAGTTAACAGGCTCAGTTGATAAATGAAAGGTAGGACATACAAGTTCACACTGAGGCACCTCTGGAAAAACATCCTGGCTATTTATTTACTCCCCAAAAACTAGCTATCTGAAACCCTGGAAAGCATAGTTCTGCCCTTGGCTATGCTGGCTTGCTATGTGCCAGACTCAATCCTTATAGGTAAGGATCAACTAACTGAAATCAACCAACATTTACAAGAGTCTCCTGTATGTCCAATACTGTCCTCTGTGTTAGTTTCGTGCAACCCAAAGTGCTATTGACGAGAGGGAGAATCATAGGTTTCTCTTGTTCTTGATAAAGAATGTGACCACGATTCACTGATATTAGAACTGTGTTCCCTCCGGTAACGACCTCTATCAATGTCTCCTTCCAGCTCTGGTGGGGCTTATTGGCCAGGGACAGACAAACAGTTGCATCAGCAGTTTTCTACCTACAGAATCACACTGGCGTCAGCGATTTAAATGTTTGTCTTAGCAACGAGGTGGCTAGAGAAACAACACAGCAACCAGCCTAGTCGGCTGAACCCAATGAGGAAGAAACTTTAGAAAATGCCTCAGGTCACTCTCCAGCAGGGAAATCCTAGACAGAGGCTGCAGCCACTGGTGGTGACCCTGAGGGACGGTGAGCTATCCACAGTCTTGGACAGAACCCAGCAACCTCACACTCAGCCAAGACACCGACAGCCCTTGGCATATATTCCTTCCTGCCCCTGATATTTTTCACTGTCATGAGGAGCCATTACACCTCTTCCCCAGCTCTGTGTGTTTTGCTCCCCGATTCAGATGTGATCACTTTAAAGATTCATAGAGTTGGAGAGAACTTCCAGGATCACCTCCAACTTCCCTCCCATAGCAGGAAATTCTGAAACTTCTATTTCTCAGGCCAGTGAAACTTGCTGCCTTCAGAGCTGTAATGTCCTTCTTCTGCCCTCTTCAGAAAGCCCATATATCCCAAAGAAATATTTGTGTCCTCTCTTCTCAGGAGACCCGTGAGCTGAGAGACTTGCATCACCATATGAATTGTGGACAATCCCCTTCCAATCCAGGGGCTCCCACTAAGATTAATTGAACAGAAAACTGCCACTGGATGGTGGAGATGGTACAAAGACCAGGGGCATTGGCAACCTAGGTTTGTTGAGTCTTGTCAGCTTATACAACCCAGCCTACAAATCTTAGAAGCGAGGGTCAAGCAGGAGACCCTCGGGGACTGAAGGAGGTACACACATCCATCTGAGTATCAAAGCATGAAGACCAGGGTGAAGCTAGACAAAACAAGGAGTCTGTGGCAAAGTTGTCAGTCTAATGCATGTCAAAATACCTCTGTCCATTCTGTATCACAATGTCTTCAAAGAAAGAGGAAGCCATGACATCAATGAGAAGAAATCATCACAAGTGTCCCTAAAATTTGCATTGAATCACAGAGACATCAAAGAGGAACACACACATGTCACATGTTGGGGAAATCCCAGGAGCAGAACCTCTACACAGCATGGACACTGGATATTAGTTAAACAGGGATCGTTCACATCAGCACCTGGATCTTTTACATGACTTGGGGAGGGGAAGAGTGCAAGCAGAACATTAATGAATGTAGACTAGTGATGGAATGATAAGTAACAGTATAAAGCAAATCTATTACATAATGCATTGTCTTCCGTTTCCTTTGTCCTTTTCATGTGGTTATTGGCAAATATCTGGAACGGGAAATAAGTTCATCCTTTTGGGAGGCTGCTTCTTTGTGTTCTCAATGTTGCAGAAATAAACACACAACTCTAATTTGTTCCCCAAAGGAAAGAGTCATAAAAAAAAACAACTACTCAAAACTAATCAGAGCTACTGGAAGAACCAGGGAATTGCTTTTGTGGCTGTTGTGTGTTTGTCTTCATTGTTTTGAAGGGAGGTTTAATCAAGGTAGCTGTGCTCTGTGGGTTACATGTCAGCTCTAAAGGCCAAAGAGGCTACAATCCATTTATGTCCTAAGCTTCATTCTCTGACTGAACTGAGATACCACTGAGCTGAGCACAGGGGCCTGGGTTGAATAAATCAATGTCACTAAGTCATTCTGAGGAAAGCACGATATCCAATATCAAATTTAGCTAGAAATAATATAGATTATTGAGTGGAAAACAAATTTGTTTTGTAAACTTTCACCTGAGTCACAGTACAAAGAAAAAAAATTATATCAAATTTGTAGTGGTGATGGTTGTACAAATCTATGCATATGCTAATAAAAACCACCAAATTATATACTTTAATTGGATAGATTGTATAGTATATGAATTATAATTCAATAAAACTGGGTTGTTTTTTTTTAAAGGACTGGATTGGTAAATTTCACCTTTCTCACAAGATGCAGTGGAACCTATGTAAAATTGTTCATTGTTGTTGTTGTCATGTGCGATTGTGACCCTATGTACAACAGCTCTGAAACCTGTCCTACTCTGAGCCAGTCTCACTGACTCTGACACATCTCCCCACATTACTCAAGTTACTGTATCAACCCATTTCATCTGGATCTTCCTTTCTTGCACTGTCCTTGCACCTTCCGAGCATGATTTCCTTCTCCAAAAATTAGTCCCTCCCTGCCATGTCCCCTGTGTATGTGAGATGGAGTTTCAAAATCCTAGCATCCAAGGAGAAACTTGGTTTCACCTTCTCTAGGACAAACCTGTTTGTTCTCTTGGTGGTCCAAGGAATATTCAACACTCTTTTCCAGCATCACGATTCAAAGACATTGATACTTCTTCTGTCATCCCTAGCCATTGTCCAGTTCTCTGATGTATAGCAAATAGTTACAAAAATGAAGGTCTGGATCAGATTCATAAATAAGCATAAGTAAGCCCATAGCCTTACTTTGTGGGCTGGTTGAGGGTATGTGTCAATCCAGCTGCCTTTGGTTTGGCAGTTATGGTGGAGCTGTTCCATTGATGACATCTAATACAGGATAACCACCTCCGTGTTGATGCTATGAGCCTATCAGTTGAAAGAGAGTTTCCTCGGAGATATGTGGATGTATAACAAAGCTCTCTTGCTTTTTCCTTGATCCGGATCCTGCAACTCACTTCACACATCTAGGCTCTGACTCCTTTGACTTGACCCAGAGGCCCGCCATAGTGCCTGCCTGTCATGGTTTCATCAGAACCTACAGCTACATGAAATCAAGAGAAGTCTCTAGCCTGACATCTGACCCTCAAATTGAGTTTTCTCAACCTCTATAAGTGCTCTGAAAGAATTGGCAAAAAAACAAGGCTCCAGGAGCTGACGGCATACCAATTGACATAGTTCAACAAACCGATGATACCCTGTGCTCTAGTGAACACAAGAAATCTAGTTGTGCCAAGAAATCCGGAGGACAGCTAGCTGGCCAAACAACTGGATGAGATCATTATTTGTTCCTGTTCCAAAGAAAGACAATCTGACAGAGTGCGTAAATTACCGAACAATATCATTAATATCACATGCAAGCAAGATTCTGCTGAAAATTATCCAAAAACGACAGGAGCAACATGTCAACAGAGAACAACCAGATGTGCAAGCTGGGTTTAGAAGAGATACTAGGGTTACTATAACTAATGTTAGCTAGATCTTAGCTGAAAGCAGCACCAGAGGAATGTCTTCATTCAATGTACTTCATTGACTATGCAAAGGCTTTTGACTGTGTGGATCACAACAAACTGTGACTGACAATGAGAAGAATGGGAATCCCAGAACATTTGATTGTGCTTGTGTGAAACCTCTACTTGAACCAAGAGGCAGTCATCAGAACAGCGGAAGGAGACACTGCATCGTTCAAAATTGGGAAGGATGTCCGCCAGGGATGTATTTTGTCTCCATTCCTTTTCAATCTATATGCAGAACAGATCATTCGGGACACTGGGCTATATGAGAAGGAATGTGGCATCAGGATTGAAGGAAGATTCATCAACAATCTGAATTATGCAGATGACACAACCCTGCTTGCTGAAACTGAGAAGGACCTGAAGCGCTTGCTGCAGAAGGTCAAGGAATGCAGCTTTCAATATGGATTGAAGCTCAACATCAAGAAAACAAAGATTCTCACCACTGGGCCAATTGGCAGCATCATTATGAATGATGACGAGATTGAGATTGTTAATAGTTTTAGTTTGCTTGGCTCCACAATCAACACTCTTGGTACCAGCAGCCAGAAAATAAAGAGACAAATTGCATTGGGAAAGTCAGCTGTGAGGGACCTCTCCAGAGCACTAAAGAGCAACTACGTGAGTCTGGAGACTAGGGTGCACCTGATATAGGCCATAGTTTTCACAATTGCTTGCTATGCATCAGAGAGCTGAACAATGACTAGGGGTGATTGAAAGAAAATTGATGCCTTTGAGCTGTGCTGTTGGAGAAGAGTGTTGAATATACCATGGACTGCTAGGAGAACAAACAATTTCATCCTGGAGCGGGTGAAAGCGGGATGCTCCTCGGTGGCAAGGATTTTGAGACTTTGTCTGACATGCGTTGGACATGACAAGTGGGATCGGTCCTTGGAGAGAGACATCATGTTTGGGAGGGTGGAGGGACAGTGCAAGAGAGGAGGACCCTCAATGAGATGGATCAATTCAGTAACTGGGGGTGTGTCAGAGACAATAAGGTTGTCACAGGAGAGAGCAGGGTTTAGGACCTTGTACATAGGGTCACAATGAGTTGCAAGCGACTCAATGGCACATAACAACAACATAATTGTGCGAGCCATTTCTCTCTCTCTCTTTACACACACACACACACACACACACACACACACACACACGTTCTTCATTGGTTTTGCTTCTCTGGAGAATTTAGGGCAAGTCACCTTGCTTACTGGATATCTGTCCCTGTGTCTGTAAACGTGAAAAGAGGTTCTTATTCAGTGGGAAAGTGGTATGGACTTGGAACAGAGACAGATGCCAGCCATCCCTAGAAGCATATCTAGAAGTGAAATCTATAATACAGTGGGGGAGGGGAGAAATATAAGTTTGTTCACTATAGATTAGTAAATCAGCCCAAGCAAAGCGATGTTTATGCTGTTTATTAGGTAATCTGACACTGGCTGTAAACTCGAACTCATTGCTAGTTGTGTGAATCTGTTTAGCACTCGGTGGCTAATTTTCCATAGCAAAAAGAATAACTATCAACTAATGTTTCATATGTATGTTGACTGACAGAGATTACTATTGGCTTTAAAAAAAGAAGTTTGAAATTATTGTGGTTGTGTGCTGTGTGGTCAATTCCAATTCATGGTGACCATAGAGAAAACTTTTTCAGCATTTTTTCTGGCTATAATCTTGACAGAAATGGATTTTCAGGCCTTGTTTTCTGCTGTGCAGCTGAACAGGCTCAAACCCTCCACCTTTTGGTAATTGTTGTTGTCATGTACTGTTGAGTCAGAACCTGCTCATAGTTAACCTTCCAGCGGGTTTTCAGAGGCTGTAAATTGCACAGGGAGAGACTGCCCATCTTTCTCCCTTAGAACAGCTGATGGGTTTGACCTGCATCTATAGGTGTGTAGTACAACTCCTTACCCACTTGACCACCAGAGCTCTAGTAGCACTTGATCATTTGTGGAGGGCAAGTAAAACTGTATGTCCTGGAGGGGGTGAAACCGAGCTGCTCCTTGGAGGCAAGGATTTTGAAGCTCCATCTCCCATACTTTGGGCATGTGGCCAGGAGGGACTAGTCCTGGGAGAACGATGTTGTTCTTGGAACGGTGAAGGGACAGACAGTACAAGAGAGGTAGACCTTGGATGAAATGGATTAACTGGGCTAATGGAAGTAGGTGTGTCAGAGACAGTGAAATTGGCTCAGTATAGGCCAGGGTTCAGAGCTACTGTGCATAGAGATATTATGTGTTGCAGGCAGCCCAATGGCACATAACAACAATACTGTTAACAGTTTAAAATTACCAGAAGCCTAACAGTTTATACCATACAGATTCACCAAGTATTTTCCTTCAGACAGAAGCTCTCAGTGAAAATAGCTTTGAAAATAACAGTACACTTCCAAGCACAACTGAAGACATGGATAATTGGTTTTGTCTCTGTCGAATTGCTGCACTACTGGTAAAAACTTACACATTCATATAACTGTATCTGGTCAGTGAGCCTGCGCCCAGACAGAAGGTTATTTTGAGCCTCTGTCGAAGCTAGCCACATCAATACATTTGCAAAAGACCTTGTTAAGTATCTATCAACGTACCTTTGACTTGGATAAAGTTGCTGAGCAAGTAAAAGAATGTGATCTTCTGGAATATTCTTGGGAATGTTCCTTTGAAGACTGAAAAAGAGATAAGGTTCTCTGAAAGCCTTCCCAGCTGATAAGACTTCTTTATTCTATTTGGCACAGGTCACAGCTGTGAGGAACAGTTTTTGAAAGGCGATTAGCATTTTACCTAGAATTCCAGAGTTGAGCTAGTTGTATGTAGCACGAACTAGAAGTAAAGGGGTTGGGGGAGGAGGGGGGTGCGAATCATGAATCATAATATATGGACCAGATGCAGCCCTTCCCAGGGAGCAATAGATGAGTCCAAGGGACATGGCATAACCACAGTCTATTTCCAAGCAGGCAAAGTGATCCAGCAGGGTCCGATCAGAAGGGGCCAACTGGGAATCCAGTTTCATGAGTTCTTGGCAGCAGTGATGCTCCTGTTAGGGGCAGGCTGAAATGCTAACAGAACCAGCCAGCTCCATGTGAGGCGTGAGACTGGGATTAGACCCAAGTCCTGGGAAACTGAACTGGCAGCCATCAACTAGGCGGCTGGGACCCAGGCTGCGCTGGCTCAGATGCCAAGAGACCAGGGCAGAAGGGACCAAGCAGACAGCCTGGGTGCTCGTGAGCCTGGCAGCCAGCACAGAGGCTGTGCTCACAGCTCTCCCGCCTCGGGCACAAGGGAGCAGCCAAGATTCTTCATGTCTCAGTCTCGCCAGAGCAGAAATGCAGGCCCTAGACTGGACTTCCACCACAGCTGGGGATCATCGCATGACAGTCGGATGACGTTAGCCCTAGAAAGTCCTGATTTTACAAAAGGCTTAACAGTTAACACGCTCACTGCTTATCAAAAGAGTTGCTGGATGAAACCCACTCAGAGGTACCTCAGAAGAAAAATGAGACAATCCACTTCCAGAAACGCAGCCTTTGAATACTTTATGGCAGTTCACCTCCAAAACACATGGGAGTCCCTAGGAGTTGGAATTGACTTGACTTGGTTTGAGTTTTGAACTTGGGGAGGGTAAAAGATTCACGGAAAAGAATAACTCTCGGCAGACAGCCACAAAAACCCTGGCTTTCCCATCTCCATCTTAAATGTGTTTTTATTGAGAACATGTTTTTGTTAAGATCCATTTTCCTGTAGCTTAATGGGCACAAGTGAATTCTGCATTCAGCAAAGCTAAACAGCAAATCCTCTGAAGAATTTTTGAATCCTTTGAAAATGTTTGAAGAGGTAGTGTTAGCTTTCCCATTTTCCTATGTGAGTGGGCCCCATTTTTTGGGTTTGTTTTGTTGGGTGTTTTTTTTTTTTTTTTTTAGTTTTGTGGGGGTTTTTAGTTTGGCATCATTTTTGCTTTGTTCATTTTCCTCAGAGTCTGGAAATAAGGCCCAGATATGTTGAAGAAAGGAGTATTCTGGTGTTGAACAAATGCAGGTTCAAATTTAGGCAAAGCTTGGTGTGTGCAAAAATCATGTCACCGTTGCGCTTTTAATTTCTATCAGTCTAAAAAAACCAGCATTCAGAAGCTGCTCCAAATTGTGAGTGTAAAAGCAGGTACCGTTCCCTGTCTGGAACCAGTTTCCACCATGCCACATAACCCCCTGGAAGAGTAGCAAAAATTGCTTTCAACTTAATCCTTGCAGCTGTTTGGAATTCCACACTGCTGTTCCACTGAGGAGCAGAGCCTAACTGGGCGAGCTGTACAGTAAACACATGAATCTCTGCCAGCGCTGGCATCTAGCAGCACCAGGATTTGCAAACATGTTGAACTGCTATTTTATTCAATAAATGAAACTTACAATAGAAAATAGATTTGGAAGTTACATCAAACTTGTTTATCCTGTTGCAGTGGGCTGGGTAAAGCTATTGTGCTTTACTTATGAAGGAATGAATGAATCCCTCTTGGGAGGAAGGAGGTGGCGTTTCTGCCATTCATTCCCACCCTAATATTAAAGCGCTCACAGCATGCACATCCCACACAGAGTTGTTCAGCGGAGAATTGGTCACCTCTTCCCTGTAAAGCCTCTCCCTCACACACCCCCAACACTGTCCATAGGTTTGGAATTGGCTTGAGTTGGAATTGACAACAGCAACAATAACATTATCTTAGCTATCACTCACTCTCATTGCGGTGAGGTCAGAACAGCTCAGAGCTGACCTCTGATGAGTTTCTGAGGTTGTAAACAGCATAGTATGAAGTTGTCCATCTTTCTTCCACAGAGCCACTGGTTGATTCAAACCAGCAGATCGAGTGGTCTTTGGGTTTGCAACATAATTCTCTACCCAGTAAGCCACAGGTACTCTATTAGCTTACCTCGGGCTGCTGTAACAGAAATCCCAAAAGTGGACGGTCTTAACAAACAGAAATGTATTCCTTCACAGATTAAGAGACTAGTGGTCCAAATCCAGGGTGATAGCTTTAGGGGAGGGCCTCCAATCTCTGTTGGTTCTAGGGTAGGTCCTGTGTCTTTTCAACATCTGTGGATGCAGCATCCCTTGGAGATTGCTTTGTGTCTTGGTATCAATCTTCCCCCGGGTCTAGGAGGTTCTCAGAGCAGGGACCTCAATTTAAAGGACTCACACAGCTCTTTGCTCTTCTTTCTTGGAGGTAGCCATATCATTCTTCTGCTGGTTCCTCTCTCTTTTCATCTCTTGTAAGATGAAAGGTGATGCTGTTCATACCCCAGCATAACTCCTCTTGCATCTGGTCTGGGCTGTGATTCTAAAGGTATTGTATACCTCACTCCCTCCCTTTACAACTAATCAGCTGATCTCATCACTGGGGATGATTACCTCACTGCATAATTACCAAACCACTGAGAATCATGGCCCAGCCAAATTGGCAGATATGTTGGGGGGGGGGGGGCAATTCTCCATGACAAAAAAATGAGTCATGTCTTTAGCTCGAAGAGTTATTCTTTGGTGCCATTTTCCTCTATGTAATTCTAAGATAAAATATATAGTTGATTTTGTATAATACACATGATAGATATGGTGTCCAATGTCCATATATATTATAAATGTATATTATCTATATATGTATGTATTGGTGGCTCAGTGACAGAATCCTTTTCTTTGGTACAGGAAAACAAGGAGTCCTGGCAGTATAATGTATTACATTTGACTGCTAACTCAAAAGCTGGCAGTTTGACCCCACCAGTTACCTTGTAGGGGGAAGAAAATGGACAGTCTCCTCCCCCAGAGATTTACAGCCTCACAAACTCTGTGGAGGTTCACTGTGAGTCTAACTCAAATCCACAGCATTGGGCTTGGATGTTGGGTGGATATTGGAGAACAGGGTCAACTCCTCATCTCCTGTGGCAGCTCTTCCTTGTCTGCCACTGGAGGCTAAAGTGTTACTATGATGCTGAATTTGGTCTGGATCTTCCAACCTAACACAGACTAGGAAGAAAGACTTGGCAATCTACTTTAAAAAACAAAACAAAACAGCCAATAAAAACTTTATGGATCACAAAAGTCTTATTTGCAATTGATTGTGCAAGTGGTACAGGACCAGGCAGCTTTTCATCTCATTGTGTATGGATGGGGTCAGCATGGTTTGCAGCCAATCTGATAACAGTGTGTGTGTCAACAAAACAATACAAAACAAAACACTGCTGTAGAGTTGACTAGAACTCATAGAGGTGCTGCAGAACAGTTGAACTGCTCTATTGAGTTTCCAGGGCTATGACTCTAACAGAGAAGACTGATTCCTATTTATCCTACAGACTGACTACTAGATGCAAATTGCCAACCTTTTCGTTCTCAAGCAAATGCCTTGAGCACAATGCCACTGGCTCCTCTCTTAGTCTCCCAAGTTCCTGGGTGCTTGCCTCTTTATGAGTCAAGGAACAACTGCTGTGTTAGAACTGAGAGGTCCCTGACCCTTGCAGAGCACACTTTCTGTTTATGTGAGGATAAAGAGAGGGCAGCAAGCAGAGAAGCACACAGAAGCAAGAAGAAAAGTATCAATAATTTGCCCACATAATAGCTACATTTACTTTGCAAGCTTTTTCAGTCTGAGCAAATGGGTGTGGTCGTTATAAGGAAGTGACTATTCCCCAAGTATGCTATTTGGTGGAGAGGGAAATTGTAAGGGAAAGTGTCTCATTTCTGCAGTTTGAAAGCAGGTAATCTACTTAGTCTGGGTGTCTATTTGCACTGCTTTTGAGCAATAAAGGGTAACATTACCTTAATAACCCGCTCATCTGAGGCAGGGAGGATACTTAACGCATCAGAGGGAGAGGCATTTACTCTGATAAGCCACTTTCCCCAAACAACACAAGATCGACACCATTCGCCCAGGAGACATTTTTTAATTTCTAAAAATATTTCCTGGTTATGACATGTGATCTCACGCGCTGCTCCCTCTTCTTGGATGGCTAATGACACCTCCATTGCCCCACCCTTCTCAGAGAAGGTGCCATTCCTTAAGGCAAAACAAACACAACACTAGACTTTGAAAGAAGAACGTTCCACAAGCTAGAGGCCAGACTGAGGCCACAAATGGTTTAGTCATTTGATCTCAGAGCTTCCAGCAACATCTCTGGGAGAGGGGTTTAGTTACCGAGAGTGAACCAGCCCTGCCGGGACCAGGAAAGTCAGCTTTCTCACCTTTTACTCTTTTCAAAGAGACCTCTGAACATCTCTGACCCTGGTACTGCTCTTTTTTTAGCCAACAGGAGCCTAAATCTCAAAATGGTCTTTCTTGTCACCTGTACAAAAATCTGTCCTGAATTAAAGCTGCTGGATGACAAACCACACCCACTCCCACACCCACAGCCACAGGGCATTGTTCTTGGTTCCAGCCAGCTTGAAAACCTCGTCTCAACTTGCACTTTAAAAGGATCTGAGGGAAGATTGGGGAAAGTTTTTTTTTTCATAGATATGGCCTGAGGCATACAATGTTTTTTGTCATCAACAGCTAGTGCTTATGGTGTAATCTTGACAAATGCAAGTAGACGCCTTTTCTTTCACTGAAAAAGCTTAACTGGGCATTATAGAGGGATGGGGACCAGGGGCAGGAAGACACAGTGAGCTCATTCATTCAGAGTCAGCAGAATAAAAATTTGATCATTTTGACCTCTGAAGAAAGGGTTGGGTCTTTGTACTTTCTTTTAACCTTTGAAAAGAGGTAAATTGAAAGGGTAGACAAGATCAGGGAAGACACGTTCAATCTTTTTGGCATGATTCTAAGTACTGTAGGATATTGCAGGCATGGAGATGGATGCTGCTCAGTGCAAAAACAGTCTTATCTGTTCATTAACCAGGCTCCACAGAGCCATAGAACTGGCTCTGGGAACCACTCCGAACAACTGGCTCAAACATGATCATGAAACCAAAAAGTATTTGAAATAGACTTAGTAGTCTCTAATGCAAACTATCTTAAGGGGAAAAATACAGGTTGTAACTTCAGAATTCCTAGGGTCATTTTCCAGTTTGGTCACCGGTTAAGGCACTTTTTCTTTTTTGGCAAGTCACTTAACCTATCAGAGCCCCAGTTTTTTCATCATCTGTAGGAAGTTTCTTCCTTTAGGAAGAATAAATGAAACTGCTTATCAAAGTGCTTTGTAACTATTGAGTTCTATGCAAATGCACTTTGTTCTAACAACCTTGTCATACCAGGGCTTCCAATCAGTTCAGTCAATTACTGATGAAGTGAAACCAGACGGGCTAGAATTGGCAAAATGAAATGTGGATGCCTGAATGTGGATACTGGGACAAGTAAAACTACAGGGCAAAGCCTTGGAATGAGAGATACAGAAAAGGCATAGTGCTCCCTTTCAGGAGCCAGAGTAAGAAGAATAGATTACTGTCAGGACCGTGTAGAGAGAGAGACACACACACATTCAAAGGGATGTAGTCTCCTACCATTCTGAGCAAGACACTGTTGTTTCCAACTACGCCAAGCAACAGATCTGGTTGCTATGCAACATGTTACGTTTCTAACAGGGCATTAATCTGTCATTTTCTCCATTTATATTATGATTCCTGGCATTCATTTTGTAAATTCCTTTCTATCCTGTGTTGATTTCACCAGCCATGACTGAACCAGGAAGAACTGATTCAAGCCCTGGTTATTAGATTCTAATTTCTTTGAATCTGATTTTCCTTGAGTGGTTTGTGTATTTAGACGCAGTTCCTAGAGTGTCCACACTTAGGTTTGGAAATCACCTTGGTCTAAATCTCATCAAACTCTTTGCTGCTGGGTCAGATTTCCAAGGCTGTAAATCCCATAGGAGGAGATTGAGATTGTCTTTCTCCTGAAGAGTCTCTGGTGGACTAATGGACAGCTGTGGACTTTGGATTAGCAATGCAACTTCAAGTGTGGTCCCTGGACCAGCAGCATCTGTACCACCTGGGAACTTGCTATCTTTTTTCTTTTTCTTTTTTAATTTATTATTAATTTCAATGAAAATTTACAGATACTTTGGATTTCCATTCATTCATTGTTGCACTTTTCTCCCCTCCCAACTCTCCCCCCTAGTACACTACCCTCTTGGAAAAGTAAAAGAAAAATCCTTTCATTGTTTTACAGTCCCTCCTCCCAGATCCACTCCACTATCTGGACTCCTGTCATGACATAAAATACCTAATCACATATCCTTTTTAAACAGTTTTCTCCCTCATCTGTTTCAATGCAATATACATTATTGGACCCATCTTTCTCAGTCTCCCCCCAACCCCGAGGTGACACCATGCAGTATTTGTCCTTTTGTGACTAAGATACTTCACTCAGCATAATGTCCTCTAGAGTAACCCATTTTGAATAATATTGCATGAGTTCCTTGTTTTTCAATGCAGCATAGTATTCCATTGTGTGAATATACCACAGCTTCTCTATCCATTCATTTGTTGATGGGCACTTGGGTTGTTTCTAACTCCTTGCTGTTGTGAACAAAGCCACGATAAACATGGCTGTGCATATATCTGCTTGGGTGGCAGTTATGGTCTCTTTGGGGTATATTTCCGGTAGTGGAATTGCTGGATCAAGTGGTATCTCTATTTGCAACTTTTTGAGAAAGTGCCATACTGCCTTCCACAGTGGTTGCACCATTTTACACTCCCACCAACAGTGATTAAGGGTTCCAAGTTTTTCCACAACCTCATCACCATTTGTTGCTTGCTATTCTGTTGAATTTTGCCATTCTGACTGGGGTGAGATGATATCTCACAGTTGTTTTGATTTGCATCTCTCTTAAAGCTGGGGATTTTGAACATTTCTTCATGTGCTTATTAGCCATCTGAATGTCTTCTTTGGTGAAGTGTCTATTCATATCCTGTGCCCATTTTTCTATTATTTACCTTTATCATGTTGTGGTGGGCAACTTGCTATCTTTTACGGTGTCGCCTAGTTTATTCTGATCCATAGTGATCTCACAGGACAGAGTAGAATTGTCCCACAGAGATTTTGAGGCCTGCAAACTTTCTGGAAGCATACTGCCACATCTCTCTCCTAATGAATTTATTAAAGATAAATCAGAAACTCCAGGGGTGTTTACATTCAGTTAAAGTTGTAACCAACCCTCTGGGTGATACTGAGCCACGCTGAACACAGAACTATTGATCAATGGTGCTTCATGGTGCATACAGATCATCTGGGAATCCTGTTAAAATGTTGATTCTGATTTAGTAGATCTGTGATGGGAGATTGACTCCACCAGCTGCTCTGCAGGTAAAGGTTAGGCAGTCTCCTCTCATGTTATTTACAGCCTCTGAAAACTTGAAAACTATGAGTCAGTTTTGACTCGACATCACACAACAATGACAACAACTGTATGGAGACACTGAGGGGTGAAAAATAGTTAATGGGCTTAGCTACCAACTGAGTTCACTCTGTGGCTTTCAGAAGAAAGGCCTGGATATCTACTTCAAAAAAACTCATCATTGAAAAACCTATGACACACAAGGTCACACACATGAATTCACTATCAGTCAGAATCAACCGGCTGGCAAGTTGAGGTAGGCCTGGGATGTGAGGGTGTGACAGGCAAGGAGAGTCAGCATTTTTTAAGAAGCTGCAAAGTGTTGAAGGCATATAGAATGGCCCTTGCCATAGTTCAAGTAGAAAAGTCTAGAAGACACCTGGCTCTCGACCGCCTCAGTTTCAGACTTCAGCAGAACTTCAGCCAGCCCTTGCAAGGCTACTTCCCGACAGTACCTAACAAGGCAGCGAAGGGAGAGAATTTCCCCTTGTGGATACATTCCCTTGTCTGCGGAAGATATGGAGAAAGAAGAGTTCTCTTCTAAATTGCCCAAAGATCACTGTTTGTGGTGAAGATCAAAGAGATGTGAACTGGAAAGACAATTAGACTTGGCAGCCCTGCCTGAAACCAAGCCAGCTGCCTTGGAATCAATTCCAACTCCTGCAGACCTGACGTGTGTTAGAGCAGACCTGGGCTCTGGGGAGTTTCAAGAGCTAATGTCACCAGGCCTTTCCACCCACCAGCTTTTCAACTAGCACTCAAGTGCTTAACCATTTGCACCACCAGGGACTCTCTGGTCCTGCCTTATCTTTCTTTTACGAGGCTGGAAAAAGGATGACAATAACTCGAGCAATGATATTGTTCTGCTACCACCGCAGTCCTGGAGGAATCTATTTCTGTATACTCTCTGGAATCTTTTTGCCAGAATGTGTTTTTGATAAGAGAAGAAAGAAGAGTTGGTTCAGAACATCACCAAAAAAAGATAATTTTTTTACACCCCAAAACCCAACACTGCCCGTTTTCCAACGCCCTGGAGGGAGTCCTCAAATGTGGCCAGCAAAGAAGACTATTTCCAGCATTGGAAAAATATTTATTGTATTCAAACAAGGAAAAGCATTTGGTAGAGTCTCTGCCCCACCCATCCTGCCTTCTCTGGGCCCTCGTGCCAGCTGGGATGACAGAGCCCGGCTGGCACGACCCTCAGAGAATGGGGTGTTGAGAGGAGGTTCTTCTTGATGGGGAGAAGCATCTTTCTGGGTTTTAATGAGATCATTTATTGTCTCTTTGCTCTGACAAAGATTGTAAATGTGATGGGTGAAATATAAAGAATAATTAGTCCCAGAGGTGAATCCATCCCCTACAATACGTCTTTTCTTCCCCTCAGCCTGTTGAAAAGTTTACTGCTTCCAGATGCGCCTGATTTCAACAGTAAGAGGAGTTGGTTCCTTTAGAGCTGCAAACTTGTCAGGAAAAAGCTTGTTTCTGAGAAAAGGTTTATGTTGGAGAGATGATTCCTGAAGAAACAGCTGACATTGGGAGGAAATACAGCAATCGGCTGGTCTCCCCAGGGGCCTTGGCCCTGAGGAGGAGGTAGAGGAAGTCCTAGGTCAGCCCCCATCACAGTAGCAACTTCTCACTAATTAGCTGTTAAGGAATCCGGCAGCCTCTGAAGGAGACATTTGTGAGAAATGCTTTCCTCAGATCCTTGCCAGTGCTCCAGCAAAGCCGGCAAGGCCTGGCCCCGCTGGGAACTTCCTGCTTCCATCAAGCTCGGGACAGGCCTCAGCCACTGTCTGGAGAGGCCGCTGGAGCCGACACATCAGCCTTTGATAAACACCAGCCACTCCCACTTTGAGAAACATAAGCTCTTTGGTCCCTGCCAGTTGCCTGGTAGCTTGGAGAGAATCGCAAGAGCTATGAGGCCCCAGGGGCTGTATGATCCAGCCTTGTGACTTCAAGCAGGAGAAAAGCTACTAGAATGCAAGAGAGTTGCATGTTCTCTGTGTCCACTCTCTTTTAACGCCCTCTGAAGTTGAAGATGCTGCCTGAGAAAACCTGCCCTGGGAATGGGGGCAGGGAAGACATGGCAACATATTCCAGATGTGCCCTCAGGAGGCTAAGTATGCTGGAGCCTGGCTGGGGCAATCCAGGGCCTTATAGCCAACCGTCCAGTGAGTTTTGAGAGGCAGTTGGTTACATGCGAGGCGACTGCCCTTTCTATGGAGCAGCTGGTGGATTTGAACCATGGGCCTTTGAGACTGCAGCACAGCTTCTTAACCACCTGGCGACCAGAGCTCCAGAGTAGTTCTACTCTGCGGGTTTGGTTCATCAAGCAAAAGAATCAAACCCATCCATTATAATTACTCCACAGGCTTTCGAAGGCTGTGAATTTGTACAGAAGCTCATAGCCTCATCTTTCTCCTCCAGAGCGAGACGCGGGTTCAAACTGCCAGTCTTTTGCCTAACAGTTGAGTTTGGGAATCCTTAACCGGCAGTAAAGACTTATAAGGAAGAAGTGAGGAGAGGGGATTTTGTGGCTGGCTTTACTGATGAGGGTCTGAGCAGAGGGAATGGAGATAAAAGGATGAGGGTGCAGAGAGCACTGTATAACACTGAGCAGACATAGCCCTGACAGATATCAGTCTGACACTGTAGCCCCCTGTAAGGTGGAGAATGACAGGAGGGTGGCCAATTTTGCAAAACCTGTTACTCTGCTGCTCTCCCTTGCTCTCTCACAACAGCCTCTTCTCAATGGTCTCCTTGGCGGTGATTCTTCAAGTACAATAGACTTGCCTCTGTGTTTTCGTTTGGATTATCACAAATGCAAACCCTATGCTGGGCTACAAGCAGCCCAACTTCTTATTGATTCAGCACAGTGCCAAGGGCCTCTAATATTCTTTGGGACACTCAAAAACGTTTCTTTTCAGGAACAGCATAGACAGAGACAGAAAGAAAGAGACCTTTTAGGTGAAAAATATTTTAAATATATATTAATACATTCACCTTTATCCCCAAATCCACTGACGTCAAGTTGATTCCAACTTTCAGCAAACCCCCATGAAGCTTCTGAGGCTGTAAATCTTAGAGGCAACTGCCTCATCTTCATCTTTGTCCTGTGGGTGACTTTGAACTACAGACCATTATGGTTAGCAAGCCAGCACTTAAGCTATTACACCACAAAGGCTTCTTAAATTTTATGCCAGTGCAGCCATAACCCATACTTACACATTTTTTTATTATTATGAGTGAAAGTTTACAAAGAAAATAGGTTTTCCATTCAACCATCTATACCCATTTGGTTTTATAGCATTCATTGCAATGCCTAAATGTAATGGCATTTATCTCACTTTCTCCCCTAGACTCTCATTTCTTTTTCTTCTTTTTTTTTTTAATGGAGAAAAATGCCTGCGGCCAGGAAGGCAAAGGGCCTAAGGCCCATGAAAGTCATTATGTGGTGCAGTTACAAGAAATATGCTAAGTGCATTATAATAAACCCAAAACCCCACAGCCATCAAGCCGGTTCTGAGGCACTGTGACCCTAAAAGGGAGAACAGCACTGTCCCAGACATAGGCTTTCCAAGAAATTTCCAAATGTCACAGAAACAAATTGCCACAAGTTTCTCTGGTGGAACACCTGGTGGGTCTGAACCAGAAATCTTAGAGTTAGCAGCTTTAACCACCACATCACC
The DNA here is from genome assembly GCF_000299155.1 of Elephantulus edwardii. Classification (NCBI taxonomy): domain Eukaryota; kingdom Metazoa; phylum Chordata; class Mammalia; order Macroscelidea; family Macroscelididae; genus Elephantulus; species Elephantulus edwardii. Next base: position 13,007,693 of record NW_006399813.1, on the reverse strand, counting down.
AGGATTCCTTAAGCATCATCCTATCCCCATTGCCTAAATCCTTTTAACAGTCCTAGCGTTAGGCACAGGTAATGAAGTTACAGCTCAGGGAGGAAAAGGTCCCTGCGAGTGGCAGAGTTGGGACCCAGCCTGGGTCTGCCCACGGTTTTTGTTGTGTAAAAACACAAACACCCTTGCCAACCTGTGGCAATGTAGAAACTCAAAGGACTTAGGTGGGTGGTAGGGAGGAAACGTCCACTGAGGGGATGTGCCTCTTCTCTTGGCAGGGCTCATTTCTCAGGAAGGGCACGCAGCTCAACATCTGCAAACAGCCGTCATGGAGCATCTCTGCAGACTCTTGGAACTACTTCGGCTGCTGAGGCCAGATGCGTATTTGTGGCTTTCCCTCCTTGGCTCCTTTCCCCACGTTTTCATTCCTTTTATTGTGAGATGGAGCTGCAATGTTTCCAACAGAGCCCCTGGTGGACACCCAGAAGTCAGTAGGGACTCCAAAAGGAAGTTGAGGTGGGGGAAGGGAGCCAACAAAAAAGGGGACCAGCCTAAAGTACACAACACTCAATCCTTTATTGCTCACATATGGCCTGACCGCTAGTGGACGGGCTCCAGGAAAATCTGAACCCCGGCTGAGCCTCTCTGTGCTGGCCAGGCCAGGCTGGATGGGCCGCCAGAGCCACAAGCTCAGTTTTTTTTCCAGTCCCTAGCTGCACAAAGCCCTGAGCTGGGGCCCAGTCAAGCCCCTCCAGTCCTCACAGCACCACTACCTTGAGCTGTGTGGCCTAGAAAAAAAAGGAAAAATTGTCCTGGTGTTCAGTTCCCAACTCTGCAAAGGAGGAAGCAGTCCCAGATGATGACCTTTGTGGGTCTTAGTAATTAAACAAGCATGTTGCTAAGTTGGCTGCTGTTAGCTACAGTGAGGTCTATTCCCACCCATGTGCGCAGAGCAAACTGCTCCCTGGTTTTCCATGGCTGTGACAGATTGTCAGGCCTGATTTCCAAGATGCCTTGGGGTGGGTTCAAAGTGCCACCTTGCTAGCTGCTAGTGGTCACCCATTTCAGTTACCCCAGGGCCTTTCTGAGTTTATGAGTCTAGAAAGGCCTCCCGCTTTAATAAAAATAAAGCCAAACTCTCAACAGTCCCCAAGGGCAATTCAACCCCCTTTTGGTTATTGGAGACAATTTGGAGGCTAACAGAGGACTGACAGTCCCTGCAGACCGAGCACCTCCAGCCTGGGAGCGTCGCGGAAGCTGTACATTTGCAAGGAGGCTGTCCAGGGAGGCCGTGCGGCCGGCAGGAGGCGCCAAGGGGCGCGCAGGCGGCAGCGGTCGAGGTGCGCGCCTGCGCCCCGGGAGCGCCCTCTCTTCGCACACCTGTGCGGGGCCAGGCTGGGGCGAGGCCGGGAGGACACTGGCTGCGCCGCGAGGCCCTTCGGCGTCCCTTCCAGCCCAGGCCCACGCCAGCGTGTTCCCGGGGCCGGAGCGGCTCCTGCTCGCGGAAGTCGAGTGCTTTCTTCCTTGCCCCTGCCTAGTCGGAGTTGAAATCTGATCGTGGAAAGTCTGGGGCGGGCGGCGGCCTCCACCCGGGCGGCTCTGCTGCCAGCGCCCGGGGCGATTCCTGCCGGAGGAACCCGGGCAGGGCCCGCCGAGGGGCGGGAGGTCGGACACTTCGGGAACAGTCCCCTTTGTCTCCGGGCGGGTGAGGGGCTGGCAGAGAAGAAGAGGGAATTAATTGCGGGGGCGGAGAGGAGGAGGGGGGGCCCGGGGTAAGTCGAATGACACCTGACAGCTCGGGGAGAGCCTCCCCCGCCGCCGGGGGGTGGTCTTGTTAATCCCCTTCTCGAGAGGAAGCTAATTGCTGCAGCCAGAGAAGGCAGGATAAAAGCGAGCGGGGACCCACACCCACCAGGCCTGGAGTCATGCTATTTGCTGCTAAATTAATATAATTATATTACCTAATGCAGAAACCACGTTAAGAACTCGGGCTTTCGGCTCCAACTAAGAGCTTCTGATGGGTTAAAGGCAACATCTTGGTTTAATTCCTCCCCTTTCCCCGTCCTCCCACCACCACTACCAACAAATGTCAGAAATAAATTATCGAAACCAGATGTAAGATTTTTAGGTGCACATTTTCAGGCAGTTCTGTCCTAACAGATGCCTTGTATTAATAATGTACAGTTGTGACAGGAAATATGGTTTAGAGTCCTGGAAAAACATGAAAGCTAATTCCATTACCCCCTTTCCATGGTACCTACTTCTCAAATGCTCAACTGGTTTGGATTACAGTGAAACTCTAGAGGAAAAAACGATTTGGTCTGAAATGGTAACTTAGCCCTGCTTTCCAGCCTCTCCCTTCAGAAGCAGCACCCACCTTCCCAGGCACCTGCAGACTTCCATTCTCTGTGCAGACAACCCAGATGAGAACATCTGGCCCCAGTCACTCCTCTGGGGAGACACTTTCCAGTGTTCCTGCTTTCCTGCTCTGGAGACTCAGCCAGCAGGCAAGCTGGGCCAGGAATCCCAGCTACACACTCCCACCCAGGACAGTACCCTTCAAACCTGGCCTACCCACACTTCACTTGGAACAAAAGTAAAAACAATAAAATACTTTTATGCTCGAGGAACCAGATAAATCCTGGTAATTGATCTCGGGAGAGGGATTATTAAGGGGCTAAGTGCAATGCTTTCCAGAACCGGGGGTGTAATAAGCATGAAGCCAAACAAATGCACAATTTGTTATCTGTATTTCATCACTTGATGCATTGCAAGCAACTGGCTTGAAAATGGCTTTTCTCCTGAAGGGGAGAAAGCACTAAAATAGCTGTAACACATCCATTGACAGTTATGCTCTGTTGCTGAAAAATGTCTGCACTCTGCGTGTCTCTCGCAGGCAGACACATTCAAGAGGGCCAGAATGTTCCTGCTCTTGTTCTTTTAAGGGGTGAAATCCTCCCCTCTTTATGGCAATGTACATAGAAAACTCTTTGTAAATCTTCCACTCCACCTATAAAGAAACACCATGTTAATAAGGAGTAAGGATGTGCTAATTAGCTTGTTCCTATAGATGACAGTGATGTCCTTGCCAGTGAAAGAAACGTTGAGAGGAAAAGATCTCTCCAGAGTAATCTGGATTCAACGCAGTCTCAATCCAAACATTAACTGCGTTTATTACAGAAATGGAAAGAAGAATTTCCATCCTTCCAGAGAAATGCAAAAGGCCATGAATAACCAAGGCTACTGTTGTTGTTCTTGTTGTTATGTGCCGTCGAGTGGTTTTTGACTCATAGTGACCCTATGCACAACAGCCCTAAACCCTGCTCTATCCTGCGCCAACCGCACTGCCTCTGACACACCCATCCTGATTACCCCAGTCAC
>NW_006399813.1:13000743-13002324 GCF_000299155.1 Elephantulus edwardii | reverse complement strand
GGTTCCTTCCACAGATGTAGTCGATCTGATTCCTATGCATACCATCAGGTGAAGTCCAAGGCTACTAGAGAAATTGAAAAGGCCATGAATAGCCAGTGTAATTTGGAAGAAGAACAAAGTAGGAGGCCTTGATTTCAAAATATACTGTGCAACAGCAGGAATCAGACAGCTTGGTACTAACTTAAAGATAGACAATAGACCATTGGATTAGAATTGTAAGCTCAGGAATAAAACAAAATATTTACTATGGTTGTATATTCATTTTGGTTTTTGTTTTGTTGTATACATCGAGTCAGATCTGACTGGCATAGGAGAAGATTGCCCCTCCTTCTCCGGTGGAGCAGCTGGTGGATTTGAAACGTGCACGCTGGGGATTGCAGCACACCTACTTCCCACTAGGCCACCAGAGCTCTCTTATTGTGTATTCTTCATACAGGACAGAGTATAGCACCTCCAAAGGATTTCCTAGGCTGCAATATTTAAGGGAGCAGATTGCCAGATCTTCCTGCCTATGAAACAGCTGGTAGGTTCAAAGCATTGCCATACATCTGTTTGTTGTTGTTGCTGTTGCTAAGCGCCGTCAAGTTGAATATGACTGACTCATGCATAGTGACTCTATTAGAAGCCTGTCTAAATCCTGCCCTATCCTGTGCTGTCCTCATCATCTCTGACGCAATAGAGTCCATTGCTGAAGTCACTGTGTCAATCCATCTCACTGGGGGTCTCCCTGTCCACTGACCCTCCATCTTTCCAAGCATGATGTCCCTTTCCAGGGAATAGACTCACTTAGCTACATGCCCAAAGTATGAAAGACAAAACTTTGACATCTTTGCTTCCAAGGAGGAATCTGGCTATACTTTTCCCAAAACATTTCCATTTGTTCTTTTGGCAGTCCATGAGATATTCAATACTCTTTTTCCAACACCACAACTCAAAGGCATCAATTCTTCTGTCTTCCTTATTCATTGTCGGCTCTCTGATGTGTAGCAGGTGACTGAGGAAACTGTGGCTTGAATCAGGCACACTTGGTCTTCAAGCTGACATCATTGTTCTTCAACATTTTGGAGAGGTCTTTGACAGCAGACTAGCCCAGAGCAATACGTCTCCTGATTTCCTAACTGCTGGTACTAACCAAGGGTGTTGATTATTGATCCAAGCAGGATGAAATAATTGACAGCTTTAATCCTTCCTCCATCTGTTATAAAGTTGACTGTTGGTCCTGTGGTGAGGACTTTTTGTTTTCTTCATGTGGGGATATAGCCCATACCAAAGCCTGTAGTCCTTGAGCTTTTGTTGCAAGCCTTTCCTATCCACTTTCAGCAAGCAAAGTTCAGTAAGCAAAGTAGTGTCATCTGCAAAATGCAGGTTGTTGATGAGTCCTCCTTCAATCCTGATGTCACATTCTTTTTTACAGAGTCCAGCTTCATGAATTATTTGCTCAGCATGCAGATACAGCAAGTATGGAGAGAGGATACAACCTCGTCTCACACTCTTCCTGATTTTATATCTGTATTTCATTGATTATGAAAAGACGTTTGACTGTGTGTATCATAACAAACTGTGGCTGACTCTGAGAAGAGT
>NW_006399813.1:12996815-12999332 GCF_000299155.1 Elephantulus edwardii | reverse complement strand
AAAAAAAATTAAATACATCTCAACATCAAGAAAGCAAAAGTCCTCACCACTCATCCAATAGTCAACATCATTTTATAGATGGAGAAAATATTGAGATTATAAATTATTTCATCTTACTTGGATACTCAATCAACCCCCTTGGTACCAGAAGTCAGGAAATCAGGAGATTCACATTGGCAAAGTCAGGAACCACTCCAAAATACTAAGAAGTAATAATGTCAGTTGGAAGATTAAGATGCACCTGATTCAGGCAATTCTCTTTTCAATCACTTGTGTTGCATCTAGGAGTTGGGAAATGAATAAGGATTACAGAAGAACTGATGCCTTTAAACTGTGGTGTTGGAGGAGAGTATTGACGACCACATGGTCTACCAAAAGAACAAATAGCTATGTCTTGAAGAAAGTGCAGCCAAAGTGTTAATTAGAGGAAAGGAGGGAAGGGAAGCTTCATCCTACATACTTTGTTCATGTTGCTTGGAAAGGCTATTCCGTGGAGAGGAACATCATGCTTGGAAAGAGGGAGGCTCAGCAAAAGAGAGAAAGACCCTCAATGAAATGTAACACAGTGACTACAACAGTGGCCTTAAGTTATGTCAGAGATGATGAGAATGGCACTGGATAGGATAGGGTTCAGATCTATTGTTCATAGAGCTGCTATGAGGCATACTTGACACAGAGGCACCTAACAAGAACGATCTATGGTCAATTGATTTTCAGCAAGAGTACTGGTCAATTCAGCAGGGAGGCAATGATCTTGTAGACAAATAGTGCTGAAGAAAACGTTATTTTCATCTGCAGAAAAATGAAGCACACTTCACATCTTTTACAAAAATTATTCAAAATAGATCAAGGCTGTAAATGTCAAATCTAAAACCATAACATTCTTGGAATAAAACTTAGGGACTAAGCATAAGAAAGGATGCCTGGTAGCACAGTATGTTTCATGTTAGGCTGCTACCCAAAAAGTTCCACAGTTCCAGTCCACCAGTTGTTCTGCAGGAGAAACGTAGTCTTTTCCCATAAAGGTTTATAACCTTGGGAACGTGATGGGAGGTCACTGTGACTGAGAACTGACATGATGGCAATGAGAAGCTATGAGACCTGCTTTGGTGAGGCTGTTTTACAACTAGTTTTCTTTTTACTGAGCAAAATCACCACAGAACATATACTAATTCAACTCTTTCTCCATGTACAATTTAGTGATAGTGATCACATTCTTCAACTTGTGCAACCATTTTTACCATCCCTTTTTAAGGAGTTGTTGTTTCTCCTCTGTTAACATTAAATCACTGCCTGCTAAGTTTTCTATCCAATCTTTCAGTAGGCTATCATCAATTTGGTCCCATTTTGACAGATCCTAAAAGAGTACAATGTGCAAGAAACATTCGTAGTTAAGTTAAATGATTATTTGGTTTTAAGAAGAGCAGGGGATAGTTTTAGTTTAAGGTTTAACAACATCTCAGGGCTATATTGGTCCCCAAAGTCTGTTCTGCATCTCCTTCCTTTAATTATTATTTTTCTAGACAATGTTGCCTCCAAATGTTTACTAATGGTAACCAGGCAACCAGTTCTTCCACATCCATGACAAAGGAGGCAGTTGTTCATGAAGGCTATTAGCCACACCAAGGAGATTTTCAAATGGCCACTGAAGGCGTGAGAAGAAGATCACCATCACTACATACCAGAGAGAAGCAAACCCAAAACACAAGATAGCATTTCACTCCCACTTTTTATTGTTGTTATGTGCCATCAAGTCACCTGTGACTCAAAACAACTCTATGTACAACAGCCTTAAATCCTGCTCTATCCTGTGCCAACCTTATTGTCTCTGACACACCTACCCCCATCACCCCAGTCACTGAGTCAATCCATCTCCATCAACAGTCTTCCTCTTGTGCTGTCTCTCTACACTCCCAAGCATGATGTCCCTCTCCAAGGTCTGATCCCTCTTTGCAACATTCCCAAAGTATGTCAGATGGAGCTTCAGAATCCTTGCCTCCAAGGAGCAGCCTGGTTTCACCTTCTATAGGATGAACCTGTTTGTTCTCCTAGCAGTCCATGGAATAGTCAATACTCCTCCAGCACTACAGCTCAAAGGCATCAATTCTCCTTTCACCCACCCTAGTCATTGTCCAACTTTCTGATGCATAGCAAGTAACTGCAAAGACTACTAGGATGGGGGAAAGATGCCCTGGTAGTGTCTTAAATGTTGTACTACTAACCAAAAGGTTAGTGGTTTGAATCCACCAACTGCTCCAAGGGAGAAAAATGGGCAGTCACTTCTCATAAAGATTTACAGCCTTAAAAATCTGATGGAGGATCACTATGAGTAGGAATCAATACAATGGCAGTGGGTTAGGATGGTTAAATGCAGCCTTGGTCGTACAGTCCTTAATTAAGCACTCGGATGCTAACTGAAAGATTGAAGGTTAAAATGTACCAGCTTCTCTGCAGAAGAAAGATAAAGACAATATTCTTAGATGGAGATTCTCACCTTGGAAGACTAATGGGGCATTT
>NW_006399813.1:12967722-12995595 GCF_000299155.1 Elephantulus edwardii | reverse complement strand
AATTGTGGCTAACCTTGAGAAGAATGGAAATCCTAGACACTTGATTATGCTCATATGAACTCTATACCTAGAACAGGAAGTTGTAGTCCAAACAGAAGGATGTGTCCTGTCTCCTTACCTTTTCAGTTTATATGTGGAACAGATCATTCAGGAGACTGAACTATATGTGTAGAAATGTGTCAAGAGGATTGGTGGAAAATCCATCAACAACCTGCATATGCAAGTGACACAACCTTGTTTACCAAAAATGAGTAGGACCTGAAGTGTGCTCTACAAGGTCAAGGACTGTAGTCTTTAATATCAATTGAAGCTCAACATAAACAAAACAAGGATTCTCACCACTGGGTCTATTGGCAGCATCATGATACATGAAGAAGAGATTGAGATTGTTAACAATTTCAGCTTGTTCAGTTCCACAGTTACACTCCTGACCCCAGCAGTCAGGAAATAAAAAAACAAATTGCATTAGAATTTGCTGTCAGGGACCTTTCTAGACTGCAGAAGAGCAGCGATGTCAGTCTAGGGACTAACCTGCACCTGATCCAGGCCATGGACTTCACAATTACTTGATACACATCATTGAAGTGGATATGATTAAGGATGATAGAAGAAGACCCAATGCCTTTGAGCTGTAGTGCTGGAGAAGAGTATTGAACATACATATATTGGATTGCCAAGAGAACAAACAGGTCTGTTCTGGAGAGGGTCAAACCAAGTTGCTCCTTGGAAACAAGGATTTTTAAACTCTACCTCACATACTTTGGGTATGTTAGCAAGAGAGACCTTGGAGTAGGACAGCATGCTTGGAGTCTAGAGAGGAAGATGCTGGATGAGATAGTAACTGGGGACACAGGGGTAGGTGTGTCAGAGACAATGAGATTGGCTCAGGATAGGGTCAGCTTCAGAGCTATCATGCATAAGGTCACTATGAGTCACAGTTGACTTGATGGCACATAACAGCAACGACAGACTAGGCCACTGGTGCTCAAATATGAGTCCGTTGCTACTAATGGCAATGCACTTCAGTTTGTTTTAGTTCTGTCCTCCAGTTCCCAGTTCAGTACATAATGCTTTGGATCTTAAATTCTGACTTATGGCCAGAACCTAAATTCTATGAAGAAAAAGGTGGCATCAGAATAGGAGGAAGGCTTATCAACAGCCTGCGTTATGCAGATGACACAACCTTGCTTGCTGAAAGTGAGGACTTGAAGCACTTGTTGCAAAATATCAAAGACTACAGCTTTCAATATGGACTTCATTTCAACATCAAGAAGACAAAAATTCTCAAAAGGAGGCCTGGCCAGTAGGCAACATCATGATGTATGGAGAAACAATTGAAATTGTCAACAATTTCATTTTATCTGGATTAACAATCAACACCCTTTGCATCAGCAGTCAGGAATGAATATATATGATGCATTATATGTTTGAGAACAATCTGGAACAAAGGGTGCATTGTGGGGTACACTAGGGGAGGGAGAAGGAGAAGAGGGGGAAGAAAAAGTGTAACGATGAATAAAAATAATTTTTAAAATATATGTATTTTAAAAAAGACATTTTGGGAAAGTTTAAAGTTTAAAGTTTGCTTCAAAGTACTGAGGAATAATGATGTCAGTTTGAAAACTAAGGTGTGCCTGATTCAGGCCATGGTTTTTTTAAATCAGTTCCTATGCATCTGAGAGCTGGACAATGAATAAGGATGACAGAAGAATCTATGCCTTTGATTGGTGATTTTGGTTGGGGAAGAGTACTGAAGATCCATCCCATGGTCTGCCAACAGAACAAATTGGTATGTCTTAGAGAGAGTGGAATTAGAATGCTCTTTAGAGGTAAGATGGAGATGCTTTGTCTCACATATTTTGGACATGTTCTTGGGAGAGGCTATTCCTTGAGAGGGACATCATGGTTGGAAATGTGGAGGGTCAGCGAAAAAATTGATTGACATGGTGACTGCTGCAGTGGGCTCAAGTGTGTCAGAGTTATGGTGCAGAATAGAACAGAGTTCAGATCTGTTGTTCATAACACAGCTTTGAGTTCCTCAAGGGCACCCCACAACAACAATGGATGTTTATGATAAAACAGTTGGTCCACAGAGTCAGGAGACCTGAAGTCAAGGAAAGGACTCACTACTGATCTCTCTTATTGTCAGGGCATTGGTTCCAATTCAGAGCAACCTTCTACTGAGTTTGCGAAGTTGTAAAGGTTAAAGGGAGGATATGTCTAGTCTTTCTGCCATGGACTTGAACCACCTTTACGTTACAAATTCTGATCACCAGAATCTTTGACTGCAAATCTAGGTGCCTCCATTTGTCAGCGGACTGGAAGAACTGGATGATTCTTGGTTACTATTATGAAAATTGAGTCTGGTTAGGAACTCAAAAGATGAAATATGGGGGGGGGGAACCAAACCAAAAACATGCAACAATGAATGAATGAAAATAGAACTTTTCTGTAAACTTTTGTTAAAATCACAATTCAAAGAAAAAATTTTACTAAAAATAAAGGTTGTTTTTTTTTTAAATGGGACAGGAAATGTGGAAAGTAGTTTCAAATTTCTTACAGATTCTTGTAGAATCTAGACTTAATAAGCCTGCTGAAGTTGAAGGAACTTCTGAATCTGTTGCTCTGAGAAAATTTTTGGGCATTGAACCAAAACTATCTCCAGAAATCATTTTCAAACAAAACAATTTAACTAAATTAATAGAAGAGCTTATTCACCTAAGAGCTGTGTTCTTTAAAAAAATTTTCTGTATTAGATCAAACTGGCAACAGTAGCACTAATGAGAAAACGCAGCGTACAGGACCGTGTGTGAATCTGCATCTGCGGTGGCGGAGTGTTACACGGTGGTAGTGGTGTTGCTCTGTGCTGGTTGAGTCAGAACTAACTCAAAGCTGACCCTTCAGCTTTTCACAGGCTATAAGTCACATGGGAGGGGACTGCTCATCTTTCTCCTACAGAGCACCCCGTGGCTATGACCTGTGTGCCTTAGAGCTGGCAGTGTAACTTCACATCACTAGGCCATCAGAGCTCTATGATATGGAAAGAGAATGTTTCTACAACATGAAAGAAGTCACTAATGTCATTGGAATTGTAATGTAGAAATTGTTAACTGGGTGTATGATCTGCTGTGCTGTGTATATTTTTCTTAAAAAAGAAAAGAAATTAAAAAAAAGAAGAAGTTAATAAGGAATCTGCCAATTGATTCAGTTGGCTGGCACCAAAGAATTGCAACATCCACAAAACTAAAAGCCAAACCAGTTGCCACGGAGTTGAGTCCAGTTTGCGGCGACCTCACATGTGTTAGAACAGGACACACTGGGTAAGGATAGGTGCTCCCCTAGGTTTCAAATGGCTGTTTTTAAGAAATTAATTGCCAGGATTTTATTCTTCCAAGATGCCTCTGGGTGGATGCAAACTTCCAGTCTTCATGTTAGCAGCTGAACAATTAACTGTTTGAGCCCCCAGAAGTTCTAAACACAGTAATAGCTAGTGTTTCTTGAAAGCGTATTCAGTGCCAGGTACCGTGCTCTCTGGTCTTTTGCCTTGTGCCTTCAAATGCCAAGTGAGGTAGATGCCGTCCAATTATATCCTGAGTTTACAGGTAAAGAAGCTGAGCTTTAGGGGTGCTGAGTAATTTGCGAAAGGTCACAGAGCCAGCCACTCACTTAAAGTTAAGTCTATTTGACTCCAAAGGCTGTTTTTAACAACCTTAACCATGATTCATGTTAACTGGTAAGGAAAGGACGTCGTGAGTTACAGGCAAATTAAATTGCGTCATTCTCTTAGCAAAATTCTTTTTTTCAGGCAAGGTGAGCAGTTAATGTCTAGAATAAATTAATGCAGGGCTGCCATGTAAAAGCTTTTGGTTAATGACACAGGTAAAGCTAGAAGTTAAAGAAGCTGCTAGAGAACATGAATCAAAAGTCCTGCTCTAAAACCCTGGCTTTAGCCCTCACTGGCCATGAAATCAAAGCAATTCGTCTTTCTGACTTGAATTTCTTCACCTTTGAGGTGAACATGTTAATTCTTGCTTTGTTCATGCAGAGCCTATAAAATCATGGCTATTAAATACTTAGCACTAGGCAAAATGACTGTGTGACCCTGAGCATGTTCCTTTGCATTTTTAATCCTTATTTATCTCAACTCTAAAACTGTAAGATGAAGGGAAAGAATTACCAGCATCATTTTCCCCAGTATTTGTCCATTTCAAGGATGAATGTTGTCATATGATTCAGAGGAACAAAAACTAAGTAACAGAAGTATCTTCCAAGAAGGAGTGTTGCATGCACTATTGCGCATCCACACCATGAAATAGACCCCAAAACTGAGCGTTAGAGATCAGAGCTACATCAGATAGCTAGAGGAATTTCTATGAGACGTTGCTGAGCAAGATGTGGGTGGCTTTTGTTACATGCTGTTGAGTCAAGTATGACTCACAGCCACCCTGTGACCTGCAGAGCTGAACCGTGTCTTAGCCTGTGCCATTCTCCACATCTCTGATACATTCAAACCTATTGTCACAGTTACTGTGTCAATCTACCTGTTTGAGGGTCTTCCTGCCCTTTGCCATCCCTCCATTCTTCCAAGTATGATGCCCCTCTCTAAGGAATAACCTTTCCTAACAGCTTGAGCAAAATAAGTGAGACAAAGCTTTATCACCTTTGCCTCCAAGGAGCATTCTGCCTGTGGCTGCACCTTTTCCAAGAGATATTTGTTCTTTTGGAAGTCCATGGAAGAACTGAATAGTTCTCTTCTCCAACACCACAGCTCAAAGACATCAGTTCTTCTTCTGTCATTTTTATTCATTGTCCAGCTTTCAGATGCATAGCAAATGGCTGAAAAGACCATGGCCTGCATCAGGCTCACCTTAGTCCTCAAATGAACATCATTGCTCCTTAATAATTTGGAGAGATTCCTGACTGCAGACTTTCCCAGTCCACGACACCCAGTCCCAGTTGCTGGTACCAAGTGTGTTGATTGTGGATCTGAGTAAGATGAGCTCATTTACAGTTTCAATATTCTCTCTATCTATCATGATGTTTCTTATCATCCAGTGGCAAAGATGTGGGAGAAATCTATGAATGAATCCCTATTTATAAAACAATTAACACTCACCCCAGCATCTGTACCTGTATATATTCTTTATACTACTGCCTGAGCAAAGAGAAAGAGATGGAAAAAATATATCTATGTTGAGGGAATTCTGTTGCCACAAAGCAGAAGATTGTCTGTTGTTGTTCTAAACGATTCAGAGTGACAGGGAACTGAGCATAAAAAAATGAACATGGGAGAGGCTAGAGAGCATTATGATGAGTAAACGAAGTCAGCTTCATAAGGACAAATACTACTTAAAAGACCATTATAGTACAAATAGAGGGATAACCAATAAGATGTGTATGAAAGTCCAAAGGGAAATGAGAGCGGGTAACGGTGGTGGGGCAGGGGGGATAGGTGGAATCACGGAGTTGCAGAAATTGGTTGGCAGAGGAAGGGGGTGAAAGAATTAGGAAAGATCCAGTGAGGACCTGAAAAGATAGGGTAATAGTGAGTATAGGTCAATGGTCATTTATAAGACACACATATGGGAAGGATTGTAAGATACATAATGTGAATGAAAAAAAATAGCAAAAAAAAATAAAAACAATTTCTAAAAAGACCCAAAATATTTATAATAAAACCATCTATGTATAAAAAAGGAACTAGGATGAGAGAGCAGGAAGATGGTTTTTAAATCATTAAAACAACTTTTTAAGACTGTGTATCGTGATTCTCTAATTTGACCTTTATAGAATGTAGATGTTATGTAATGATGTCATTATCCCCCGTGGTGTACTCTGATCTGATCATCGTTAATCCGATATAAAAGGATTAGTGTGGAGTACAACACTCTTAATCTGGTCACATCTATGTTGGAAAAGTCTCCTCAGGGCTGCAGTCTGAACTGAATGTGCATGTAAGGACTCTGGTAATGCTTTTGCTCAATCAGTCTGGGTTGGGCCTCTGACTCACCACCCCTGGTGCCTTGGATTTGAGTCAGCAGTGTGTTGATCTTGGATTTGTCAGCCTCCACAGCTAGCACCATGCCTTCTCACCTGCTAATCTTGGGTTCATCAGCTCCATGAGTCAGGAAAAGCCTCTCTTCTGACATCTAACACAGGGGGCTGGGACTTACCAGTCTCTACAAGTATGTGAGCTATTTCCTTGAGATAAAATTCTCTCTTTTGACAGAGGTTGAGAAAGAGATACATACAGGTAAATAAACAGATGTTGTTGTTGTTAGGTGCATAACTGCTGTTGTTAAATCAACTACAATTCATAGCGACCCTATCAACAATTAATCTCTCTGTGCCATTCTCATCAACTCTGTCATAATGAGCCCATAGTTAAGAGTTCCTGTCCCAATCCATTTTGTTGAGGATCTTTGTCTATTTCACTGACCCTCCATCTTTTCAAGCATGATGTCCTTTTCCAAGGACAAGATTTTCCTAAAAGATAGATATAGATAGATAGATAGATAGATAGATAGATAGATAGATAGATAGATAGATAGATAGATGATAGATAGAGATAGATAGATGTATACTTGCATCTATACATTTATCTAAACCTATCTATTCACTGGGTTTGCTTTTTTTAAGAGAATGTGTAAAACAAATATGTATCCAGTATAAAAGAAAATAAAAACCTCAATTAAGTATCTTCACATCCATTGTTGTTGGTGGTGGTATGTGCTGTCGAGTCGGAACTAACTCATAGCTGTTCCTCCAGCAGGTTTCAGAAACAGTAAATTGTCCACCCTTCTTACATGGAGCAGTGAGTGGATTTGAACTACATTCTTTTTGGATCGTAGTACAGCTTCTTACCAATAGGCCACCAGAGTCACATGCATTAGGATAGCTATTGGGGGGAAAATAAATAAACCCAAAACAACCAAAAAAGTGTTGCTAAGTATAGAAAAATCAGAAGTTTTATGTGTAGTACCTATAGGAAATGGTTTGGTATCTCCTCAGAAAGGTCAGCATAAAATTGTCGTGTAACCAAGCTATCTTATTCACAGGTGTACATACATCCAGAAGAAGTGAAAGCAGAACACAAACAGAAACCTGTATACTAAATATTCATTGCATCAGTTTTCATAATAACCAAAGTAGAAACAGTATCAACCAATGAACTTATCAACAAAGTGTGTAAAACTACATAGTGGAATCTATTGAGATGTTAAAAAGAATGAAGTACTGGTGCATACCACAATATGGATGTTGTTTTGGGGTTTTTTTAATACAACGTATATGTATTTTTACAGCATATTATTTCCATTTAATTTTTCCCCCATTCATTCATAGTTGCATATTTTCCTTTCTGCTCACCCCACCCCCAGTTCATTTTTCTCTTTGAAAAGAAAAAAAAATGTTTTCTTTGTAATACTATCCCCTCCCAAGTCTACATTCCACTTTACTATGCATTTCTTTTTCTGTAATCTTGTCATAAAAATAATACCTAATCCTATATTCCTTTTAAAAGTTCTCTCCCTCATCTGTTTCAATGCAGCATATGAAAAAATATTTGGTAGCAATGGGAAAGTCTGCTGTTAGGGACCTTTCCAAAGTTCTGAAGAACAATGGTGTCTCTCTGGAGACTAAGGTGCATCTGATACAGGCCATGGTCCTTGCTATCACTTGTTATGCATCAAAGAGTTGGACAATGACCAAAGAGGATAGAAGGAGAATTGATGCCTTTGAGCTGTGGTGCTGGAGAAGAGTATTGAAGGTACCATGAACTGCTAGGAAAACAAACAGATTCATCCTGGAGAGGGTTAAACTGGGCTGCTCCTTGGAGGCAAGGATTCTGAGGTTCCATCTAACATACTTTGGACATGTTGTAAGGAGGGACCGGTCCTTGGAGGGAGACATCATGCTTGGGAGGGTGGAGGGACAGCACAGGAGAGGAAGGCCTTCTATGAGGTGGATTGATTCAGTGACTGGGATAATAGGGATGGGTATGTCGGGGGCAGTGCGATTGGCACAGAACAGAGCAGAGTTTAGGGTTGTTGTACATAGGGTCGCTATGAGTCCCAACCGACTCAATGGCACATAACAACAGCAACAACAATATGTTTGATAAGGGACTTATATCTTGAATTTATAGAATACGCAAGTGCTACAACAAGATAAAGGTAAACAACCCAACTGAAAAATGGATGTTGTTTTTAAGTGTCATCTTCATCACGACCCTATGAGCAACAAGATCTGAAACCTGTCCTATAAGTACTGTCCTTTCTCTAATGTTCATAGAGTTTTCAAAGGCATGTTGTTTAGGAAGTGGATGCCAATTCTGCTTGCAAGCTGGTCTGAATCTGGGAGCTCCACCACTGTCCACCATGGGTTGTCATTACGGCATTTAACACAGCAGTAGAAAAGCTTTCAGTATCACAGCAACCCCAAGTTACCTCAATACTGCAAATTGATAGACTAGTGCTATACCACTTAGTACAGTGTTCTTCCGAAACACAATTTACACCAGGCTTGAGGGCTGATTGTTGGCTAAACCCAGAAAATCCAGGTGACCAATGAGCTCACACACAATTGTGAACAAAATAAAAAAACAAACAACAACAAAACACCTGACCAAACAGCAAACCGTTTATACTCCACTTTCAACTAAAACAAGAGAACCTACCTTCCAGAATCCAGCTGCTTCACACATGAACCTCCAAACTTGAGTAGTTTCAAAAATAACATGCAAAATTTAAAAAGGTTAAAAACAAAGGTTGGCATATAGCATGAATCCCCTTATAAGAATATTTTACTGTCATTGTACTACTTATAAATACTCCCTCGATGTGTGCTTTACCCAGAAAAGAGAAATTAATAGAGACAGAAAACAGTGTAATGATAACCAGAAACTAAAGAGGGAAGAGAACAGATTGACATTTTGTTTTCCAGGGTGACTGAGATTATTGTGGAACTAGAGAGGTAACAGTTCCATGACAAGGTGACTATATACAATGCCAATGAATTGTTAATGAATATGGCCAATTATATGTTATATGAAACTCACATTAATTGTAAAAAAAAAAGGATCTATTTTTGCTCAACACATGTTCATATGAATATGTGGGTATCTGTTGTTTTAAAAAGAGTAATCAGTTAAAAGTAAATAAAATTAAAGAAATAACCTTTAAACTTCACTTGTGTCTAGATAAGAGATTACTTGCATGTGGAAGTGCCAAGTTAACATTGCTGCCATCACAAGTTGGCTGTAAGTCAACAAGTATCTAAAATAGAAAGTATGCTGAAGTATTTTGCATACTCTCTGTCCTCTAATCATTTGCATATAACCTGCCCACACACACTTTTAAGGTAAAGAAGACTTCCTCCAACTCAGCTCTTAACCATGGGTTTCATTTGTTTTTGTTGGTTGTTTTTTTTAAATCCCTGTTAAAGTCCTGCTTGGAAGCACTGGTGAGTGAAACAAAGGCCCTGCTTTCATGGAAACCATACTCCAATGGTATAGACAGATGATAAAAAGAAACTGTAAGAAGAAATGATGATACAGATGATGGATAGAAATAAGGCAGGAAAGAGGAGTGAGACACAAAGAGCTATTTGGCCCCACTTTAAAGAATGTATTCAGGGGAGGACCTCCTTCTTAAGTGCCATCAAATTGAATGCAACTCATAGCAACCCTGTGAACAACATACCTGAACTCTGTCCTATCCTGTGCCATCCTCATCATTCTGGACACAGGTGAGCCCACTGTGGCAGTCACTGTATTAAGCCATCTTGTTGAGGTTCTTCCTCTCTTTCGTTGACTCTCCACCTTTCCTACCATCATGTCCCTTTCTATAGAATAGCCTCTTCTAGAAACATGCCCAGTGAGCTTTGATACCCTAGTGGCAAGAAGCTGCACTGCAATCCCAAAGACATGTAATTCAAATCCACCAAATTCTCCGTGGGAGAAAAATGGACAATCTCCTCCCATACAATTAATTGCCTCTAAAACCTTTTGGAGGTTCAGCTATGGTCCGACTCGATGGTACACAATAACAACTACAGCACCATACCCAAAGTATGTAAGTTGAAGCCTTGCTATCCTTGACTCCAAGGAACAGTCTGACTATACTTTCTCAAACACATACCTGTTTCTTTTTTTTTGGCAGTCCATAAGATATTCCGTACTCAAACAACACATTTCAAAGGCACTAATTCTTCTTTTGTCATCCTTATTCATTGTCCAGTTCTCAGATGCATACCATGTGACTGAAAAGACCATGGCCTGAATCAGGTTCACCTTAGTCCTCAAACTGACATCATTGCTTCTCAATAATTTGGAGAGATCCCTGACAGTGGACTTGCCCAATACAATATGTCTCCTGATCTCCTACATGCTGGTAGTATGTATATTGATTGAGGATCAAGTAAGATGAAATCACTGACAACTTCAATCTTTTCTCCACCTATCATTATACTGCTTATATCAGTCCAGTGGTGAGGATTTTTGTCTTCTTGATGTTGAGCTGTAATCCATATTGAAGGCTATAGTCTTTAATATTCTATAGTAAGCGTTTCAAGTCCTTCTCACTTTCAGCAAGCAAGGTTGTATCATCTGATTAACACAGGTTGTTGATGAGACTTCTTCCAATCCTAATGCCACATTCCTCTTCATAGAGTCTAGTTTCTTGAGTGATTTGCTCCACACATAGTTTGAAAAAGTATGGATATAGGATCCATCCTTGATATACACCTTTCCTGACTTTAAACCATGCAATGTTCTCTTGTTTTGTTCAAACAACAGTCTGTTGTTGGTCCAGGTGTAACTTTGTATGAGTATAATTGTTTCAAAATTATCATTCTTATCAACATTATCCATACTTTGCTGTGATCCACAGAGTCAAATGCCTTTGCATAGTCAATAAAACACAAATAGATATTCTCTGGTTTGAGAAAGATTCTTTCAACCAGGATCCATCTGACATCATGATTGAGATTGCTGGTATTATGACTTCTTCTAAATGCAGCTTGAACTTCTGGTAGGTTCTCTATGTTCTCTTCTAGCCATTTTTGGATGATCCTCAACAATACTTTGCTTGTGTGAAATATTAATGATATTGTTTCATAATTTCTACATTCTGTTGGGTCATCTTTCTTGAGAATGGGGGCAAATATGGATCTCTTCCAGTCAGTTGGCCAAGCTGCTGTTCTCCAAATTTCTTGGCATAGACTGGTTAGCATGTCCAGGGCTGCATCTGCTAATTGAAACATATCAATTGGCATCGCATCAATTCCTGAGGCCTTATTTTTTGCCAATGCTTTCAATGCAGCTTGAACTTCTTCCTTCTTACCATTGGCTCCTACTCACGTGGTACTTCCTGGACTTCAGCTATCTTCAGTTCACAGATGACAAGTAGAAATAACTGCCCCGTCTAGTACCATCTCCATGCTCAATTGCAGATTGGACCTTTGTGACTCATAAGGATTTCAGGACCCAATTTCCAAAATTACTTTGTCATCTCATTCTAATTTTTTTTAGTCCATTTTTGTCTGGAAGCTCAGTTAAAACTTGCTTAGCACTAGCAACACATAATCCTCCACTGGTAAGTGGATGGTGGTTGTCCATGACATATATGGCCCAGGAAACAAAGCCAAGTCTTCTCCATACAAGGGAAGAATTCTACTTCTGAACCATGACTGCCACCAAAGTTTCAGCAGAGACATTAATGAAGTGAGACAGTGTGTGAAGCACAGTCTAGGTAGAAGGAACCCTCACAGAAAAGACCAGGAGGAGGGACTGAGGGAAGCGAGTGTTGGAGAAACAACAACTTTTCCAGTAGAGAAGAGAGATGATCTGATTTGTCTCATCTCTACCACAGCCAGCCACTTGGTCAAGCCATTAGGTTTCCTCACCCTATCCACTGCTATTGTCCCCTCATTTCTTCTCATGTACTATGGTAAATTTTCCACACAAGCAGCCTAGCTGATCCTTTTAAAAAAATGCAAACGAGATCATGTTACGACATGGCACAAAAATCTTCCAAGAGCTTCCCGTCACAACAGTATTCAGTCTTTATCTTGGCAACAAAAGCCCCAGATCTGATGTCAGCCACTTCTCTGGCCTAGGTTTCTACCACACACCCCTCTGCTCACTCAGTGGCCTCCTTGCTCATGTTTGAACACATCATGCTCACACACCTGTCTCAGGGCTCCTGAACCGAGGCTGAGATTTCCCATAAATGGACTATGATTCATCCAGTTGCTCAAGCCAAAAACCTAGGAGTTGTTCCTGACTCCTTTACTTTCTCATCCTCCACACCAGTTATTGCAAGTCCTGACAGATTTACTTTCTAAAGAGATTCCAAGTCAAATTGCTCTTGTCACCTCCACCACCTGTCCTAATCCAAGCCACCATCATCTATCACCTGGATTGCTGTGCAGAGCCCCCATGAATCGGCGTTACTCTAGGCCAGATCTTACTGTAGGAAAGCCAGGAGTGCTTGGATCTCAGGTAGCTGCTCAACAATCTTTACTTCGCTTCCACCAAGTACTTCTAATTGACAAAGCCCATTTCTCACCCAGAATGCTAGCAGCAATGGAGTTTGAGAAATACCATTGAATTTGCAGAGGCTGACCTCTGTAATACAGGAAATCATACTTGGGAATGCAGAACGGATGTTGAGTGCAGATTGGCCCACAGCCACAAATGGTCTTCTATCCACTTTAAAAAAATAATACAGCAGATACACATAGCATTTACTAAACAGCATAAAGAAGAAAGAACTACCTCCCTACTATGGCAGCATTAAACTTCCCCATGAACAAAGCACCTATCCACTTTAATGTGAGAGGTGTACCTCAGTGGCAGAAATGTTTAAGAGATTGACTGCTAGCAGGAAGGTTGGAGGTTCAAGATCACCCAGCGGTGCAGTTAAAGATAAGTCTGGTGTCTAATTCAGAAGAATAAGCCACTGAAAACCCTGTAGAGCTCAGTTCCATTCTGTCACACCGAGGGTCACTATGAGTCAGAACCAACCTCCTGGCAATGATCTGGTTTCGTCTTGTTTTAATGGAGGTCTTCCCCACTTCCCCCACTATTGAAACTGGAGAGGGGAACAAGGAACAGAAGAGGCAGTTAAGGTAGCAAAGAGAGGACAATGAAGGGAGAAGATTTTTCTTCTTAAAAAGAAAATTATTTTACTACAGATTGACTTCTTTGTGATCAAATACATGTTGCTGTTCAGTGAGTAAGTGAGGAAGAGACATCGTTCTCCCCATGCAGAAAGGGAGAGAGCCAGTTCCTTCTACCCAAGGTCTCTGGACATCTCACAAGGTAGGCTGTTCTCTGCAATAATGTCGCTCGAGTTTCACAAAAATGTACAGAAACTAATTAGATGAAATTGAAAAGCTATGGGGGAAAAATGGGGGAGCCAAAGGAGACTACTGAAAATAATAGAGTAATTTAAAATATGAAGTTATGTGTTTGGCAAGCAAGGGGAAACAGCAGGGCAGGAAAGTGCACAAAGGACCACAGGGCACACACAGCTCCTGAGCAGTGTCTTTACAATGAGATATACGGGAAGAGACCCTCCAAAGCTGTCCCGCTTGTCCCCACAGTACTCAGAGCCACCCCTGGCACCAAAAGCAAGCTAGCTTCTGAGCTTATGTTGTTGTTATGTACCATTGAGTCACTTGTGACTTTAAAGACCCTATGTACAACAGCCCTAAACCCTGCTCTGTCCTGTGCCAATCTTATCGTCTCTGACACATCTACTCCCACCACCCCAGTGACTGAATCAATCCATCTCAGAGAGGATCTTCCTCTCCTGCACTGTCCCTCCACCCTCCCAAGCATGATGTCCCTCTCCAAGGACTGGTACCTCCATGCAACATGCCCAAAGTATGTCAGACGGAACTTCAGAATCCTTGCCTCGAAGGAGCAGCCCGATTTCACCCTCTCCAGGATGAAATGTTTGTTCTCCTAGCAGTCTACAGTATATTCAATACTCTTCTCCAGCACCACAGCTCAAAGGCATCAACTCACTTTCAATCATCCCTAGTCATTGCTCAGCTTTCTAACACAAAACAAGCAACTGAGAAGAGTATGGCCTGAATCAGGCACACCTTAGTCTCCAGACTGATATTGTTGCTCTTCAGTACTCTGGAGAGGTCACTCACAGCAGACTTTCTTTGGGTTAAAACAAACAAACAAAAGCTATTACCATTGAATCAAATTCTGACTCACAGTGGCCCTACAGAACAGAGCAGAATTATCCCATACTGACTGTTACATCTTTCTCTTACAGGGAGGCTGATGAGTTTGAACTGCTAACTTTTTGGCTAGCAGATAAAGTTTAACTTCTGCACTACCAGGCACCCTTGCCATGGGTTAACCAGGTGAATTTGTGTTTGGGAACATGATTCTCTCTACTGACAGAAGACTTTCAAGGATGCTAGTCACAGCCTGTGATCTTCTTGGCCAGTATAACTATAATTTAGTCCATGACCAAATGAGATACGGCCTAAAGGATATTATGATAAAACAGAAGCATGGAGGTGGCAATAAATGGAAATACATGTTTAGAAAGGTCTGTCAGGAGTCCGCATAGCTTGTCCTATATTTTGTTAGCTGCTGTTGATTTTGGTCCTTGGTTCTTGGCCACCAGGCATAACGGAAGGAAATACTGCCTGGTCCTGCACCCTCTCCGTGACTAAGGATTAAACTGTTGTTCTCCAAAGAGTTTGCACTGGCTAATTTTCAGAAATAGATTGCCAAGCTTTTCATCCTAGTCTTTTTTAGTCTGGGAGCTTCACTTAAACCTGTTCAGCATGACAATGTCATGCAAACATCCACTGGCAGATGTGCATGAGATGATGCACCGGTCAGGAATTGATCCTAGATCTTCCACATGGCTCACCTGTTTGCCCTAGAAATCCTTGGAAAAACAAGAAGGGCAGATACTACCAAGGCTCAGGCCTCCATATACTACCAAGGCTCAGGCCTCTTACTCTCTGCTGCTGGCCTGGGGTGACTGGGATGAGAAAAGCCCACTAACTTCTGATGAGCTTCTGGGGCCAGCAGAGAAAAGCTGCTCTTTAGAGCTCCCTGAGCATGTTGAAGCCTGGTCTTCAATGACCTCAAGGACTTCCTTAGCTTTTCTTACTTGGAATTTCTACAGTAAGACCTCTGTCATAATGAACAGAAAAGATGTCCCCTTACTTGTCTGTGCCTCAGATTCCTCATCTATAAAATAGATTGTTGTATCACTAGGCTGTTGAAAGGCTAAGATGAGACATAATTAGTTTAAACATTACATTAACGAGTAATTAGATTCAAATAATGCCTGGCACATGCTAAGTGCTGAATTATTCAGCTTTTGTTGTTGTATTGCCAGATTTTGTTGTTTTATTTTAATGATTTTTTTTAAACCAGAAATTAGAGGTGTCTGGGTTAGGCCATAGTGGAGACTTGAGGATGGAATAGGGGAGGTGGGACTGAAAGAGGAAGGGATAGAAGGGCAGTGACTGTGGGCATTTTGATTGGATTATGGTAGCAGAATATGAATTGGTTAACCAACCAGATAAAATGGAGCCCAGAAGAAGGGTAATGTAAAGCAGGAAGAAAAGTGATTGTGGCCTGTATGGGTCAGGCTATAGATTTGGCTCCTCTGGGGTTCTAGTGTGGAGTTGCACTGTCAGTCTAAAAGCAGGCGTTTCAAATACACCAGCTATTCTGAGGGAGAAAGATGGTCAATCTCCTCCCATGCAATTTGCGACCTCTGAAAACCCACTTGAGGGTCCACCTATGAGTCTATTCCACCTTGACACGTACCACCACAACTAATACTCTTCTAAAGGCAAAGATAATGGTGTAATTAATAGAATAAGTTTCTCTTAAATAAAAATCTGGGTAGGGATTTCAGGTTTCTATGGTGGCTCATTGGTTTAGGAAACCCAGACTTCGTCTATGTTGCTGGAGAGTCAGGTTCCTTCTACTCTGCTCTGCTCTTCTCAGCATATGGCTCTACCTCATGGGGTAAGATGAATGCTCCAGTTCTTTCTATAACTTCTGCATTCTAGTCATTGGGATAGGAAAAAGGTGAAGGGAGTCTATCCCTTTCCTAAATGAATGACCTAAAAGACATGCACAACACTGGTGCTTACTTCTCACTGACCAAAATGTAGTCACACACATGTCCATAAGCCAAAACCCAAATCAATCCTATGTCCATCAGGTTAATTCTGACCCGTGGTGACCTTAAAGGATAGAAGACAAGTTCCCTGTTGGATTTTCAGAGGTATAGTCTTTACAGAAGTAGACTGTATCGTATCCTTCTCCTACACAGCAGGATAGGAGAATTCAAACTATCAACCTTTAGGGTAAGCAAATGAGTGCTTTATCACTGTGTTATGGCTTCTTCATAGGCTGATACCTAACTGCAAAAGTCTTGGAGGAAGTACAGCTAGATGTGAGCCTGGTGAGACTTTCTCTCATATACTTTGAAGACTGTATTGTTGTTGCTAGGTGCCACCAAGCTGACTACGACTCATTGACACCCTATTAACAACAGATCTGAACTTTACCCTCACTGGCATCATCCTCAACATCTCTGATGGTTACAGTCACTGTGTCAACCTACTTTGTGAAGACTCTCCTTCTCTTTCCCTTACTATCCACCTTTCCCAGTATGATGTCTTTTCCCCCTTCCAACAATAATTCTAAAGTGTTCTACAGGCATTCCTTGCCCTTAAGGAGCCCCTGGTTGCATTTCCTCCAAGACAGACTTGTTTCTTCCTTCAGCAGTGCAGGGGATAGTCACTGTTCTTCTTCAGCACTACAACTCAAAGGCATCGATCCTTCTTCTGTCATTCTTATTCATGGTCTAGCTTTTAGTTGGACATGTAATTAGCAGAATCTGGTCCCTGGAGAAGTCTCATTCTTGAGAAAGAGAGGATCAGAAAAAAAAAGGTGGGGAAGGCCCTCTCTCAACAAGATGAATTAACCCAGTGGCTGCAAGAATAGGCTCACAGAAAGCAATGATTGTGAAGGTGTCACAGAACCAGACAATGTTTAACTCTATTGTATGTCACATCATCAGGGGTCAGGACCAACTTGCCAGCACACCTCAATGACCTGCAAAAGAGGCTCAAAACATGGTCTTTTGCTAAGTGGTTTTGTGCCTAATTAAATCTCTGTAATTCTATATTAAATGAGTGTCAAGGTAGAATGGGTTTTGGGGAAAGCCAGTAGAGTAGTGTTTACTATAGGACTAATGTGTATTTTGGGATACGATAAGTGTGTTTATATTCCTAATGATTTCTGAAAACACATGGCCATGATTATATTGTACTGTTTGTAGCCAAATTTTTGAAAGGGTTAGGAGCTTGATGCTTCCTATAATAAATTAATTATTCTCTGAGTAGCAACACAGCTTTTCTTATCACGATCTAAGACGTGGATTGTCCAATACTTCTGAGGAAATATTTTGAAGAATAACTCAGTCAAGCAACTATTAAATAAATTTATTTTCTCTTGATGGATCCCAGGTATTACTAATGAGATTTATTAAGCAGTTTCCCTTTCCTTAGAAAGGAGTTTTAAAAGGACAGAATATGCCAAGCATTTTAAGTTGGAGGGGAGAAAAATAATACTGACTTAGATTATTATTAGATTCTGAGACATGCTCCGAAAGTGACGAAGGAGCTTTTTGGAACAGAGCCAAATGCAGATGCTAATTTCAAGAGCTGAGCAAAGTCTGTGCAAGCACTCCAAGATCATCACACCCCTGTTCTCTGTCGTGCTATTTAATACCTCATACCTACGTTTGCATGTGCTGAATTTCCGTTTGCCCCAAGTCCTTTCTGGAGGGGACAGAAACACAAATAAACCACAGAATGGGTCTCCATCCCCACTAGACAGGGGGAATGGAGGCATCCCCTTTTGTCTTTCCTCTTCCCTTGTCTGATAGAGAGGTATAATTTTTTTTAACAAACATGTCAAAAGTATGCTGTGAAAAGAGCTCAGTATTATCATCAGAGTACCTTTTTTTTAACATTACAATTGCCCTGCTTTGAATATTTACGAAGTAGAAAGAGAAGAGAGGAAAAGGAAAGAGGAAAAGAGAAGAGGGAAGAAATTGTGTTCATAATCTTTTTACCTTTTGAGTTTTTGATACCATAGACCTCTTTAGCAAGCTAGTGAAGCCTGTGGACACCACTTTAGTAAACAAAGAAAATGAGATAAATATTGCTTTTTATCATCCAGAAAACAAATTCTATTATGATGAAGTTCTAATTTGTTGACTCCTTAAGTCTCCCATGCATAGATTATAATCGCTCTTAAAATCAAGCACCATTTCCAATTATTTAGGCTGCCTTGGTTGAGAGTTTGACAAATTGGGTACTGCTCCTTAACGTGCTATGCAGCTTGCCCAAACTCTTTCTCAGACACCTACCTGTATTCCAAGGACAAGACCAAGACCACGTATTTGAGAGCCATTGCTACCAATCCCAGATGCACGAAGCCTCAGACTATGTCAATTGCCCTTCAGCTGATTCCAACTTTTCTTGGTAGATTCCAGTTACAACCTTTCATTTAGAAGCAAAGATGTTAATTATTTGCACCACCCAGGGACTCCTTTGAATACACTAGTGGTCAGATTGACTCTTTAGAGATATATCTAATAGGTCATAGTCACTTCCTGTAGCACTTAATAGAGATTCGATGTTAGGATCCATTCCCCAAAAGAAATAGATGAGTTCGTCCCTAGAAGGAATACTTTGTGAGTGGAAGCTGCTTTTATAGTAGTAAAAGCTCCTGTCCTTTGACACAGAGAAGAAAGGAGACTCATAACTGACCCTCCAGTGGGTTTTCAGGAGCAGTTAATCGCCCAGGAGATGATCACCCATCCTTCTCCTATGGAGCAGCTAGTGTATTTGAAACATGTGCCTTTGGGATAGCCATGCAGTTTCTTACCACCAGGATGGAAATATTGTCTTTGTGGACTATGATGTTAATTAACACTGATGTCTTCCAAAACTATTGTCTTAAATCCCAAGAAATAATAGGCTTTCTTTAAATTATCGCCATTGTGGATGAACCTAAAAGAAGCCCTCCCCACATTTATTTAAAATCTTAAAGCAGACTTCACCACTGTACTACATTTAGCCTACATAGGTTACTGCCCATAG
The DNA here is from genome assembly GCF_000299155.1 of Elephantulus edwardii. Lineage (NCBI taxonomy): Eukaryota > Metazoa > Chordata > Mammalia > Macroscelidea > Macroscelididae > Elephantulus > Elephantulus edwardii. The sequence goes on along the minus strand of NW_006399813.1, from coordinate 12,976,413 downwards.
TGAGCTATTTTACTAAAGAGGATACTGCTACCACGATGCATCCCTCTGCAAACAGTATTCACTTGCTATGATGGTTATTTTTACATGTCAACAGCTGATAGGTATGTATAATGACACAACCATCAAGGAAAACAGTTTGGTACTTCCTTAGAAAGTTGGGAATAGAAACACTGTTTGATCCAGTAATCTCATTACTGGAGATATAGATATATAGATGTATCAAGGCAATAAGAGCTGTAACACAAACAAATATACACACCTTGTGTTCATTGCAGCATTATTTATAAAAACAAAGAGATGGACACAACCCAGTGTCCATCAATGGACAAATGGATAAAAAATCCATGGTACATTCACACAATGGAGTACTATGCAGCACTTAAAAACAATAAGGAATTTGCAAAACACTGAATGCATCCAGTGGATATTTTGCACTATGCTAGCATCCAAATAAAAGTGAAATATGTCAGCCACAAAAGGAGAAATCTAATGCAAAACCACTGTTATAAAAAGCTAATGAAAATCTAAGTTAATACGGTATCAAATAAAAATTCTAGTTTGGAGACCTCGTGCGCGCGCGCTAATAAAAGGTTTACATAGAGCTGAGTCATTCTTGGATGGTTACCAGGAATGGGAAGGAGGTGAGCAGGGACCAGTGATCAATAAATAGATAAAAGACACATATTGAGATGAGTGAAGGGAACAATAATACCCAGTAAGGGAATGATCAGCTAAACAACACTAAAGAAAGAGAACACACAGAGAGATATAGGACGACTAATGGGAATCAGAGTTACAACAAGCAAGCAGGGAAATTGCATTGTGAGTATTGAAATTAAGCTTATTGGGGACAATGTGTAAGAACGGTTGAATAAAAATTCATTTGCTTTGTAAACTTTCACTCAGATTGCAATTTAAAAAAAACTCAAAATTTTATGTCAACTTGGCTATATTATTGTGCTCAATTTTTTTGATAGGTTCTTCATCTTTTTTTTTCTTTTTTGAATTTGTGTGTGTGTGTGTGTGTACCGTCAAATCAGATCTGACTGGTACAGGAGGAGATTGCCCCTCCTTCTCCGGCAGAGCATCTGGTGGATTCGAACCGTGTACCTCTGGGATTGCAGTGCAGCTTCTTGCCACTAGGCCACTAGTGTGCTTAATTTATAAAAAACAGTATTTTTTTGTGTTTTAGAGAAAAGTTTAAACAATAATTTGGGTTCACATTTAATACTTCCTATTGGTGAAAAATTGGCAAATTGACAAATGTAGGCAAATTGGTGACACTCATTACATTCTTCACAATTAATGAACTTTCTCAATATTTCCAGTCTAGCTGTCTATTTCCATTTTGTTTTCATTAATCTAGTTTCTCTGACCCCATACCATGCCCCATTTCTTTTTTTTAAAATACTAGGTTATTGTTGTTATAGTTAGTATAAGACCTTAACTAAAGCATCTTGCCTTTCATAACACAGACTAGTATTAAACAACCAGTTGAAGGCCTTAAAAGCACAAAAGATATTTTCCAAGAATGTGTTCCACCTCCAGCCTATAAGTAGTTGATTTGCTATAGCTCCCTCACTCTTTTATCTCCCCATTATTGCCTAGCTTTGGATTTGGGAACACAATCTGGTAAATCTTACAGGTTTTATTTCTTTAGCAAACACTCAGAGCCAACTTGTGTTTTGCAGATGACACAATCTTGCTTGCAGAAAGTAAAGAAGACTAGAAGCACTTATTGAAGAAGATCCAAGACTACAGCTTTCAATATGGATTACACCTCCACATTCGGAAAACAAAAATTCCCACCACCGCACCAATAAGCAATATCATGATAGATAGAGAAAAGAATAAAGTTGCCAACTTTTTAATTCTATTTGGATTTACAATCAATACCTATGGAAGTAATAGTCAAGAAAGCAAAAGATGTGTTGCACTGGGAAAACCTACTGCCAAAGACTTCTCCAAAGTGCTAAAGAATAAGGATATCACTTAAAGACTAAGGTGCACCTGACCTAAGCCAAGGTATTTTCAGTCACTTTGTGACTGAAGTTGGACAATACTTCTGGAAGTTGGACAGTGAATAAAAGAGATCAATGAAGAATTGATGACTTTGAATTGTAGTTCTGGGGAAGAGTATTGGATATTCCATGGACTGCCAAAAGAACAAATTTGTGTTGGAGGAAGTACAACGTGGGGGCTCTTTAGAGGTAAGGATAGTGAAACTTCAGCTCACATACTTTGGTCATGTTGCCAGGCTGGGGCAGTCCTTAGAAAAAGGCATCACGCTAGGAAAGGTGGAGAGGCAGAGAAAGAGGGAGACCCTCAGCAAGACTGAGTGACATGGAGGCTGGGAAGTTAAATGGGCTAGAGCATATCAGAGGTGGTGAGGATGATGAAGGAAAGAGCAATATTCAGATGTTGTTCAGAGGGCCCTTTGAGTCATGCTAGACTTCATGGAACTCAACAACAACAACAAAACAGTTGGAATACCAATCTCACAGAGAAAAAGAGACTAGAATCCATTCTCAGAGTATAATGCTTTCTGAAATTTCCTCTATGATAATTCTCATGCCATTGTCAAATCATGCACTTTGAAAGTCAGTTTTACTATTGAACATTTATTTAAACAATACTTATAATTATCACAAAACCGTATTAGAGCAAAATGTCCATAGTGATTCTTTCTGAGTAGAAAGATCGATCACAATTGTTTTGTTTTTCTTTTTTAGGCTTTATGTATGTGTGTTCTCAAAATTATCTTAATCAACTAGTATTATGATACTAATAAGAAGGTAAAGACAGAAAGAGAAAATAGATCCTGTGGAAAAGCTGACCTGCACTGAAAACAGAAGTGGTTACTGAATCTTATCTAACACAAAAGGCAAAGAAAATGGACTGTGAAAATGTAGATGAAAAAAGCAAAATTCTTTAAAAGCAAAAGTTATGGAAGAAGGATACAAGAATAGAATAGGAAAATCATTGTAGGTTAGTGCTACTGAAGCATTCCAACTCACAATTAAAAATTTTACAACAAAGGAAACTGCAGACTCAGGCAGTGTCACTGGTAGTTCTATAAAACACTTAAAGGATTGTGCCAATGTTACGAAGACTCTTAAAAAAGGAAGAAGCGAGAAGTATGTTTCAGCTTATATTATGAGGTCATTATATCCCTAGTACAGAAATCAAAGACAAGGATGTTACAAGATAAGGAAATTAAAGACCTATATCTCTCATGAGCATAGATGCCAAAATCCTTAATAGTGTTAGCAACTTTGTTAAGATTATTTTAACTATTCTATGTCCGTGACATTTTCACATAAATTTTAGAGTCAGCCTGTCTAATTCTACAAAATGTTAAATCAAAAGAAATAACTAAGAAACGAATGCACAAGTTACAGACCAGGAGTTATATTTGTTATAAACACACACATGTATGCTGAATAATGGCCCCCAAAATGTCTAGGTTTTAATCCCTGCATCTTGTGAATATGTTACCTTAACACTAGCAGTCAGGAAATGAAAAAACAAATTGCATTGGGCAACTCTGCTATCATGGACCTTTCCATTGAGAGCAACAATGTCAGTCTAGATACAAAGGTGCACCTAATCCAGGCCATGGTCTTCTCAATTAGTTGTTATGCTTCAGAGAGTTGGACAGTGACTAAGGATGACAGAAGAAGAATAGATGCCTTTGAGTCGTGGTGCTGGAGAATAGTCTTGAACATACCATGGACTGCTAAGAAAACAAGTCCGTTTGTTTTGGCAAGGGTGAAGCCTAGTCTCTTCCTTGGAGGCTAGGATTTTGAAGCTCAGCTTCACTTACTTTGGGCACATGGCCAGGAGAAATCAGTCCTTGGAGAAGGACATGATGCTCCGAAGGGTGGACGGACAGTACAGGAGAGAAAGACCCCAATGGGATGGATTGATTCAGTAACTAAAGCAATGGGGGTTGGTGTGTCAGAATTAGTGAGACTGGCTCAGCACAGGGAAGGGTTCAGAGCTATACATCACAGGCAACTCAATGACACATAACAGCAACATACTATGGCAAGTTTGGAAGCAGGAGTGCATCCACTTCCTAAATAACATGTCTCTGGAAACTGTGAACTTTGATAAATGTCAAAAGTTATAGGGGGGCTTCAGGCTTTCTGTTCATGGGATCACTATGGATCATGCTCGATTCAAAGGCAATCAACAACAACAATAACAATAATAAATGACTAGAGGGGGAGAAAAAAACCACAAGAACAAATGACTAAAGGAAGCTTGCAGATGTGATTAAATTAAGTGGACTCCGGCTCAAGGAAAGCTACTGCCAAGATTCCAAGCCTGGAAATCTTTATGGGAGGATACTATGCATCTTTTCCCCCCAAGAAGTGGCTCATCCACTCGTATTACCAACCTTCCCAATGCATTATACATATGCCATCTCAAGCTCAAACTCGTTGCTTTTGAGTGAAAACAGACTTATAACTGACCCTCCAGTGGGTTTCCAGAGGCTGTAGATAAGACAGGAAAAGAGGCCCATCTTTCTCTCACAGAGCAGCTGGTGGATTCCAATTGCGAGAGAAGCACCACCTTTGAGTTGGTAGCACAACTCCCTATGGCTCACGCCACTAGAGCTCCAAAGCTAAGCTATCTGAGCTCCTTAAATCACAAAGGTTCTGATGAGATGGAGGTAAGAGGATCAGAGTCAGAGAAGTGATGATGAAAGCAGAGATTGGAACGATGAGTTTTAAAGATGGAGAAAGGGAACATGAGTCAAGGAGTGAAGGTGATCTGCTGACAAGGAAACGGATTCTCCTCCCCAGCTCCCAGAGATCAGCAATTTGATTCCAGCCCAGTAAAGCCTACTTTAGGCTTCTAACCTCCAATTCAATCTGATTCGTATGCAGCCCATTGTGTGAAATTGATAGGGAAAGCCATCTTTTGTGTCCTTTAGAAAAAGTATTTGCAATGAAAATTCAGTCATTCTATTTCCAGCCTCATTTCTATCACCAAGCCCATATTTTCCAACTACTGTTCCTTCTTCACTGTTTCTTACTTTTGTATTCCAGTTACCAATTATCATTAATGCATCCTGATTACATGTTTGGTCAATTCCAGACTGCAAAATCTGGTAAAAATTCTCAATTTCTTCCTCTTTAGCACTAGATGTAGGAGTCTATATTTGAATAATAGTTATGTTAATGGGTCTTCCCCGCATGCGTATGGATATTTCCCTATTACTCATAATATTGTATTTCAGGAAAGAATTTGAAATTGACTTTTTGACTATGAATGCAACACCGTTCTTCTTCTGTTTTTTATTCCCTGCATAATATTTCATATGATTATCTGATTCAAATTGGCCATAGCTGATCCATCACATCTCTTGAATGCCTAGTATGTCAATATTTATGTGTTGCATTTCATTTTTAACAATATCCAATTTTCCAACACTCAAGCTACAAACATTCCATGTACCAATTGTTAAACGATGTTTGTTATTGATTTTCCTCATTTCAACTATCTTCCAATCTGGGCTCTACCGCTACACTACTATGTATATCCTCTTTGTGTAGTGTTAATAGGGTTTTCAAAAGCTTTTTATTTAGGAAGTAGATGGCCCATCCTTCTTCTTAGTCTGTCTTAATCAGGGAGCTCCACCAAACCTGTCCATGATGGAAAACCCTTCTGGAATTTGACACACCAGTGGAAAAAATTTCAGTATCACTGCAACCCCAAGTAATCACAGGACAGCAAACTGACAGACAAGTGCTGCACCACTTATAATAATTCCCTTTTAAAACATGATCAATAGCAGGAATGAAGGCCCAACCAAATTTTAAATACCAATGCTTGCCCACCAGATCCTGTTTGCCCACACAGAGGCTTCCCACCCAAGCTGGTTGTAAATGAGACCAGATACAGTTAATCAGCTTACACTTGATTGCTAACACAATGTAGGAATGTCCAAGCAGTTTACCCCAGTTTTCAAGTAGATCACACTCATCCACCAGGATCCAACTTTGCCAAGCTAAAGGCTCCCTCACAGGCAGAACTAGGACTATCAGTAATCAAAAGTAGAGTAGGGGCAGACTATGAGTCAGATCATCAATTACTCATATGCAAGTTTAAATTGAGGTCAAAGAAAATGAAAATAAGCCCACAGGAACCAAGATAATGATCTTGAATCAATTCCATTGGAATTTTATGAGCATCTTAAGAATAGGTTCAAAGCCTTGAACACCAATGATAGAAGACCAGGTGAGTTGTGGGATGATATAAAAGATATCATCCATGAAGAAAGCAAAAGGCCTTTACAAAAACAGAGCAGAAAGAAAAAAACCGAGATGGATGTCAGATAAGACTCTAAAGATTGCACTGGAACATCAGGAAGCCAAATATAAAGGAAAACATATCAAAGTAAAAGAGCTGAACAGATGGTTACAAAGGGCAGCTCAGGAGGACAAAACAAAGTATTAGAATGGAATGTGCAGAGAACTGGAATTGGAGAAGAAAAGGGAAGAACTTGCTCTGCATTTCTCCAGCTGAGAGAACGAAAAACAAATTTAGAACTCGTGTTGCAATGTTGAAAGATGCTGCAGGCAATGTATTGAATGACCCAGAAAGCATCAAAAGATGATGGAGGGAATACACAGAATCACTGTACCAAAAAGAATTGATTGACACTGAAAAATTTCAGGAAATACCATATGAACAGGAGCCAATGGTAATGAAGAGGAAGTAGAAACTGCATTGAAGGTATTGACAAAAAATTAAGGCCCCAGGAATCGATGGGATGCCAATTGACTTGTTTCAATTAACAGATGCAGCCTTGGATGCATTCACCAGTCTATGCCAGGAAATTTGGAGGATGGCTGTCTGGCCAACGGATTGGAAGAGGTAAATATTTGTTCCTATTCCCAAGAAGGGTGATCCAATTGAATGTGGAAATTATCAAACAATATCATTGATATCACATGCAGGCAAAATACTGCTGAAGATCATGCAAAAATGGCTGAAATAGTACATAGAAAGGGAACTGCCAGAAGTTAAAGTGGGATTTAGAAAAGGCCATGGCACCAGGGATATCATTGCTGATGTCAGATGGATCCTGGCTGAAAGTAAGGAATATCAGGAGCATGTCTATTTGTACTTTATTGACTATGTAAAGGCATTTGACTGTGTGGATCACGACAAGTTGTGGCTGACAGTGAGAAGAATGGGAATCCCAGAACACTTAATTGTGCTCATGAGGAACCTATAACTGATCCAGGAGGCTGTAGTGCGAATGGAGCAGGGGAGCACTGCATGGTTTGAAACTGGGAAGGGAGTGTATCATAGTTGTATTCTATCTCCATACCTGTTCAATTTATATGCTGAGCAAATTATCCAAGAATCTGGACTCTGTGAAGAGGAGTGTGGCATTAGAATTAAAGGGAGACTCTTCAATAACCTGAGTTAGGCAGATGACACAACCTTGTTTGCTGAAAGTGAGGAGAATTTGAAGCACTTGTTGCAGAGGATCAAGGAATGCAGCTTTCAGTGTGGATTGTATCTCAACATCAAGTAAACAAAGATTCTTAACTCTGGACCAATAGGCAGTGTCATGATGGATGGAGAGGAGATTGAAACTGTCAACAGCTTCATCTTGCTTGGATCCACAATTAGCACCCTTGGTACGAACAGTAAGGAAATAAGGAGACGCCTTGCACTGGGAAAATCTGCACTTAGGAACTTTTCCAAATTATTGAGGAGTAGTGATGTTAGTCTGAAGACTAAGGTGCATCTGATTCAGGCCATGGTCCTTCCAATTACTAACTATGCATTCAAGACCTGGACAATGAATAAGGCTGACAGAAAAAGAATTGATGACTTTGAGCTGTGGTGTTGGAGAAGAGCACTGAACATCCCATGAACAGCCAAGAAAATGAACAGGTATGTCTTGGAGATGGTGCAGCCAGAATGCACTTTGGAGGCAAGAATGAGGAGTCTTCACCTCACATACTTTAGGCATATTGCTACAAGGTGCTATTACTTGGAGAGGGACATGATGTTGGGAAGGATGGAGGATTGGCGAAAGAGAGGAAGACCCTCAACCAGGTGGATTGACAAGGTGACTGCTGTAAGCTCTTGTGTGTCAGGAAGTGGTGTGAGGATGGCACAGGACAGGACTGGTTTCAGATCTTTTGTTCATAGGGTCGCTATGAGTCATACTCGAATCAATGGCAGCTAACAACAACAACCTCCAATACTGTATGATTGTTGTTGTTGATTGCCTTGGAGTTGAGCACGCCTCATAGCGATCCTATGAACAAGAGGCTTGAAACCTTTCTATAACTATTGACATTTATCAAAGTTCATAGAATTTCCAGAGGCATGTTTTTAGGAAGTGGATGCCATTATAATAAGAGTAAGTATGTGTTGTTTTAGCTAACTATATTTATAGTGGTTCATGTCAGAAGCAATGAGAAACTAACATGAACACATGGATCAATAAAACGTTATTATATTTCACAGTGTTACTAAAATATAAATAAAAATTTACTCAAAGTATACAATTAAATATTTTTTTAAATTAAAGATATGTACCACCATTGTTATCTTAATGTTTAGAACATTTAATCATCTCAAAAATAAATGTTCTAGTAGTCAGAACAGAGCAGGGTAACACTGCATGGTTCAAATTTGGAAAGGGTGTAC
>NW_006399813.1:12964724-12967035 GCF_000299155.1 Elephantulus edwardii | reverse complement strand
GAGGGACAGCGCAGGAGGGGAAGACCCTCTATGAGATGGATTGATTCGGTGACTGGGGTAATCGGGATGGGTGTGTCTCAGAGGTGGTGGGGTTGGTGCAGGATAGAGCAGGATTTAGGGCTGTTGTGCATAGGGTCGCTATGAGTCGAAAACGACTCGACGGCACATAACAACAACAACATCTACTAGTTACCAGCCTCATTTCTCAAAGCCTTAATCCTAAGAACCTAAAAATCTACTTTCTGGTTTTCTTCTCAATTGTCCTGATATTTATTTTATATTAATGTAATCATATCATATACAATATTGATAACATCATATGTGAATTAATTATTTCACTTAACCTAATGTTTTCATGTTTCATCTATGTTGTGGCATATATCAGTACTTGTTTTTGTGGACAAATTCTATCCCACTACTTGGAAATACGGAGCTCTGATGCGGCAAGAAGCAGCTCTGAAATCCCAAAGGCCCATGACTTGAGGTCACCAGCTGCTCCGTGGGAGGACGGGCAATTAATTAACTGTCTAAAAATCCACCAGGGGGGACAGCTATGTGTCAGTTCCAACTCTATGGTACATAACAACAACAGCTTGGATATACTACATGCTATTTATCCATTTGTTAGTTGATACTTCCTTTACCTCACACCTTTGGATTATTTTGAGTAATGCCATAAATATTCAGATACAAGGTTGTGGGTGTTTTGTTTTTTTTTTTATATAGGAATATATTTTTCTTTCTCTTGAGAACATACCTAGAGGTAGAACTGATGTCTCATCCGGAGTTGATTCAGTGGTAGTGAATTGCTGTTTGAAGAACTGCCAGTTTGTTTTTTTAAAGTAGCTGTACTGCTTTACATTCCCATCAGCAGTGTACTTATGCACTGATTTCTCCACATTCTCACTGTCATTGTGAAGTACAGTCAAGTCAATTGTGACTCACTGAAGCCCATATGACGAATTAGAACCATATCCTAGAGTATTCTAGCCTGTGATCTTGTTAGGCTCAGAACCAAGAAAAGAGGCAAAAGTGTATGCTTGGAAAACTATGCTACAAGAACCAGGAAGCAAGCCAATATTGACATGCACAGAATTGGTGTTTTGGGGCTCATGAGTAATGTCAGAAGTAGTGGACGCTTTGGAGGCATGAATGACATCAGAGAAAAGGGACCAGAATGAGAACCACTCGCTGACCTTTGAACAGCATCTCATTGGCCCAGAAGAGTCTAGCCCCAAGACCCACACAGAGATGGAGGCCATAAATAGAGCCTCACTTCACTAGACTAGGAAGCTCTGGTGGCCTAGTAGCAAGAAGCTGCACTGTGATACCGAAGGCAAGTGGTTCAAGGCCACCAGCTGTTCTGCAGGAGAAGGATGGGCAGTCTCTTCCCATTCAATTAACTGCCCCTGAACACCTGCCAGAGGGTCAGCTCTGGGTCGATTTGACAGAACTCAGCATCATTAGAATACTGAGTCTCCTCCTTTCAAGGAGGGAGGTCTATCCTTTTGAGGATGTAACTTTTTAATAAATCTACCTTTACTATCTTCACTTCACTTATGCCTCCTCCTTTTCTTCTCATCCCTGCACTGTAATAAAAAGCTTCAGCTTACACTTTGAAGTCTGTGCACGAAAGGCTGCTCTCCCAAGAAGCCCTAAGACTGCTGTACCTTGTGCTGCCTTGGTCCTTGGACACATTGCCTTATTTAGTCTCTTCCATCTAGCACCATTCTTGTGCCTGTGTGAGAAGGGCGAGGTAGAGCACTGATTGCACGGCAATAATCTTTCTGGAGCAAATTACCAGATATCCCATTAAACGGAAATTGATGGGCTTAATGATGTTTTAGGGAATTCTGGTGGCTTGTTGTTACGTGCAGTCGAGTCACCTATGACTCATAATGACCCTATGTACAACAGCCTTAAACCCTGCCCTATCCTACGCCAATCTCAGTGTCTTTGACATTCCTACTCCATTACCCCTGTCTCTACCAACGCTTTGGTGGTGGTTGTCATTACGTGCTGAGAGACCCTATGTACAGCAGCTCTGAAGCCTGCCCTGTCCTGAGCCAGTCTCAAGGACTCTGAGACACCTGCCCCCATAACCCTAATCACTGTATCAACCCATCTCATCCAGGGGTCTCCCTCTCCTGTCCTGTTACCCTTCCAAGCATGATGCCCTTGAAGGATTATGAGGAAGTTAACTTAACCCTTCTCAGGTAGAAGCCATAAAACCTCACAGGACTTTTGCCCTCTTTTAGAAAAACAAGGCCATAAAACGGCTCACCCACATCTGCGAGTACAGATAAGAGAA
>NW_006399813.1:12959952-12961449 GCF_000299155.1 Elephantulus edwardii | reverse complement strand
CGGGGACCCTGTCTATGTACGCAGACACCGAGCCGGGAACCTAGAGCCACGCTGGAAAGGGCCTTACTATGTGCTCCTGACCACCGCGACAGCTGTGAAAGTTGACGGCATCTCTACCTGGATCCACGCGGCGCATGTGAAACCAGCAGCTGAGCCCTGCCTAAGCAAGTGGGAGGCGAGCTGCACTGAAAACCCTCTGACAGAAAAAAACCCTCTGCACCAACATGATCGCTTTCTTCTTGTTGCTTCAAGTTGCCCTATCCTTTTCCTAGTCCGCCCCCCTAAACCCCCACGCTCCTTACAACCTTACTTGGCAGGTGCTCTCCCAGACCGGAAAAGTGGTGTGGTCAGTCTCGAATAAGACAACATTATGGACATGGTGGCCAACCCTGTACCCTGATCTCTGTAGGTTGGCGATGGGGGTGCCGACGTACAGTGGTCACCATGGATGGGACATTGAGGACTGGACCAACGACACCCACGCACCAAACCACTCGGGAGTTAGTGAACTCCCTGAACTGGACCCCTGGGGAAGTTGCAGTACTCCGGAACACCATAGTCAATTAAGAGCCCTCACCTTCTACGTATGCCCTGGACACAGCCCCAGTGGCAGAGTGTCCCGTAAATGTGGGTCCCGCACCGAACCATTTTGCAAAAAAATGGGGGTGCGAAACCACCTGTAACACTTACTGGAAACCTACCTCTTCTTGGGACTACATTACCGTCACAGCTAATTATTCTCTAAATCCCACTCCTTCACGGTACGTCTCTGACTGCCTAAACTGGTGCCACCCCTTGAAAGTCTCCTTTACTGACCAAGGTAAGAAAGTCTGTCGTGGGTGGCTCTCCGGATTTTCTTGGGGAGTCAGGCTGTACAAAGAAAGGTACGATGATGGGCTCCTTTTTAAGATTCTGTTATTAATTACAACCCCCCGGCCTACTGCGACAGGCCCAAATCCTGTTTTGGCCCCAAATCCTGTTTTACCCCCGAATCCTGTTTCGTCCCCAAACCCTGTTTTGGCCCCCAAGATCGTACCTGTCTCATCTAAAGGAACTCCTCCTAGTGTGTTGTCAGCCATTAAGACCACACTAAAGCCTCTCACTGATACCTTGAGTGAAAGTGTCAGGCTCATAACAATGGTTCAGGAGGCCTACAGAGTCCTAAATGCAACTAGTCCCCTAGAGGCACAACAATGCTGGTTGTGCTATGAAGCTGCTCCTCCTTATTATGAAGGTGTAGCAATCCATGGTAACTTCATTAATTCCACAAGCTCAGATAATTGTAGAAGGCATTCTACAATTCATAAGTTAACCTTATCCTCAGTTGTAGGAGCTGGCCTGTGTATAGGGTCTGTCCCCTCTGACCTCTCCCATTTGCGTAATCAGACTATCTCAGACCTGGGAACCTCGGGGTATCTCATCCCCGAGTCGGGGCACTGGTGGACCTGTAAGCTTCAGGAGTCCATCTCGTCCCTGTCTGAGGTAGTTCTAGACCTC
>NW_006399813.1:12900495-12959034 GCF_000299155.1 Elephantulus edwardii | reverse complement strand
GAATAAAACCTCATGCTGTTTGCATCAAGGACGGTCTCTCGTGAGTGATTGGTGCTGGTGTCCGATCTCATTGGGGTCCGGCTCTGCGGATCCAACACCCTTTCCCAAGAATCAGTCCCTCTTGGCCACGTGCCCAAAGTATGTAAGACGGGGAGCTTCAAAATCCTAGCCTCCAAGGAGAAACTTGGCTTTACTCTCTCCAAGACAGACCTATTTGTTTTCTTGGCAGTCCACAGTATGTTCAAGACTCTGCTCCAGCACCACAACTCAAAGGCATCAATTCTGTCATCCTTAGTCATTATTCAGCTCTCTGATGCATAGCTCACAATTGCGAAGACTCTGATGGCCTAGTGGCAAGAAGCTGAGCTGCAATCCCAAAGGCAAACAGAATCCACCAGCTGCTCTGCGGAGAAGGATTGGCAATCTTCCCCAATGCAACTAATTGCTTTTGAAAACCCCTGGGTACGGTTCAGACAATGCGAAGGTACACAGTTGGAATCCATCAGCTCCCTCTACAGAGAAAAATAGGCAATCTCCTCCCGCTTCTGTTCCTAAAAAGAAAAGATTTACAGTCTTGGAAACCTTACAAGGCAGTTCTAGTCTGTCCTTCAGGATCACTATGAGCCAGAATCAACTGTTCTCCTCCCCTCCCTCCTCTTCAGGACTCGGTATTACAGTTGCTTGTTTGTGACTGACTGGAGGGAGGCCTTGTTTGGCAGCGTTCTCCTTGTCTCTCCTCCCACCTCCCCCCACTGATTATTGCTCTGATTGTTAACTAATAGTTCTATTGTTTTTAACAATGCTTTGTGTCTAAATTAGTCCATCAACTAATCCAATCACAGAGGAGTTCTTTTGAAGGAATAAAAACCAGTTATTGTCTATAGACTCCAACTCATAGCAACTGCATGTCAAAGAAGATCTCTGCTCCGGCTGGCATTTAAGGTAAGCAGATCCCTAGCCCTTTCTTCTCAAGTGCCTCTGGACAGATTCAAACTTGGAACCTTTCCGTTTGCACCGCCCAAAGAGTGTTTGATAAGGGCTCCTCCTAACTGTCCTTTCCTCTCTTTGCTCCTGAGAGCTAAAAGCCTGCAACTGACCATTTATCTTTATTGAATCTACAAATCTTCTCCTCTCTGTGTTTCACCACAATCTTCCCTGTCTCTTGAGAATGCCCGTAGGCATGATGTTGGTTTTGTTTTTTTTTCAAACTCTGTTGCAAACATAATTTGTTCTTTTGGGTAGAGGTTAGGCAGTATTTTTTATAGATTGCTTCTCTCCTCAGGTAAAATTTCCGAGCCAGTGTTCTGTAGCTAGGAATGAGGACAATGACATGCTTCTCTCTGAGAAGTACCCTTATTTTAAGAGCTGAATATTTGAGGAAGAGAAGGAAGCTTGCTTTCTGCGCTCTCAGCCTGGAATCACTGTTTTGCCTGGAATCACTGTTTTATGAGTCAGAGCAAGTTTAATCAGGGTCCCAGTAGTACCTCACCTAGTCTAAGCAGAAAGCGACCGTGGCCTTATTTCTCAACAAATAAGTAGCTTAAAGAAGGGTGAGAAATATTGCATTTAAAAAGTCTTATGGTTAGAGCTGGCTGTGGGAGATAGAGTTCTACACTTTAGTCTATGTCAGTTAGCATGGAAATTTCTACTTTGCTTAGCTGAGATCTGTTCAAATCATGAACAAATCCTACTGAAAGAAGAAATCACAGCTTCACTGAAGGCATTGGCAAAAACAATCTTTAGGAATTGACAGAATATTTATTAATATGTTCTCAGAAAACAGACACAGGCCTGGTTATGCTCACTTGTCTATACCAAGAAATTTGGAGACATCTACCTGGCCAACTGACTAGAGGAGATGTGTGTTTCTGCCCTTCCCAAATAAAATGATCTATTACAATACGGAAATCAGCAAACAATATCATGCAAAAGATTTTACTGAAGATTATTTAAAAATGGCTTGAACAGTGTCTTCACAGGGAACTGCCAGAAATTCAGACTAGATTCAAAGGAGCCCATGGAATCAAGGATATCATTGCTGATGTCACAGAGATCTTGGCTGAAAGCAATGAATACCAGAATGATGCTTACTTATGATTTATTGACTATGCAAAAGCATTCAGTTGTGATCATAATTAATTCTAGATAACATTGAGAAGAATGGAAATTCCAGAATTGTGCTCATCAGGAATCTGTATATGAACCAAGAAGCAATAATTCAAACAGAATAAGGGGATGCTGCATGATTAAAATCAGGACATGTGTATGTCAGGGTTGAATTCTTTATCCATATCTAGTAAATTTGTGCACTGAACAAATAAGTTTTTAAAAATTTTTTTGAACAAATAATTTGAGAAGTTGGATTATATGAAGAAGAAGAAGGTGGCATCAGGTTTGGAGGAAGATCTATTATTACAAAGATGCCATAACTTTGCTTCATGAACAAAAGAGGACTTGAAGCACTTACTGGAGAAGATCCAAGACTGTAGGCTTCAGTATAGACTGTGTTTTTAACATTGGGGGGCGGGGAACTACTCGAACTCCTTGCTTTTGAGCCAGAACTGACAGGTTTTTTCAAAGCTGTAAATCACAAGGAAGGAGATTGCCCAACTTGCACCAAGGAACAGGTGGTGGGTTCCAGCTGCAAACGAGGAGCCTCATATGGGTAAGCAGAGCAGCTTCCTGCCTCCTAGACTCTAGAACAAAAGGCAGCATCATGATAAATGGAGAGGTAGTAAAAGCTATCAAGGGTTTCATTGTATTCCAGTCCATAATCAACACTATGGAAGCAGAAGAAGAAGAAATAAAAATATATATTTGGACATGTTGCAAGGAGGGACTGGTCTTTGGAGAGGGGACATCATGTTTGGGAGGGTGGAGGGACAGCGCAGGAGAGGAAGACTCTTGATGAGATGGATTCAGTGACTGAGATAATAGGGGTAGGTGTGTCGGAGACAGTGAGACTGGCACAGGATAGAGCAGGATTTACAGCTGTTGTACAGAGGGTCGCTATGTGTTGCAGGCGACCCAATGGCACATAATAACAACAACAATATTGCATGGGGTGGAAGTAACTTGGCCTAGTGGTAAGACATTGCACTGCCAATCCAGAACTACATGGTTTGGGTCCATCAGCTGCTATGTTGGAGTAAGATGGGCAATCAACTCCTATGTGACATAGTGCTTCTGTAAACTGCCTGAAGGGTCAGCTATGAGTAGGTTCTAACTTGACAACACATACCAACTGTATTGGGCAAATGTGCTGTCAAGGACCTTTCTAAAGTGCTAAAGAGCAAGAATGTCAGTGTAAAAACTAAGGTAGACCTGATTCAAGCAATGGCAGTTACATCATTTGCTTATAAACTTTGGACCCAGGAAAAGTTGATGCCTTTGAATTGTGGTGTTGGTCAAGAGCATTGAATATATCAAGAAAGAACAAACAAATCTTTCTTGCAGGAAATGCAAACTGGGTGCGCTTTAGAAGCAAGAAAAGTGAGACTTTGTCTCACTTACTTTGAGTATGTTATCAAGAGGGTCCAGTCTTGGGAAGAAGGCATCCTATGTGGAAGGCTGAAGGATTGGTAAAGGACAGGAAGACCCTGAATGGGACAGATCGGCACACTGACCCCAACAGCGTGCATCAGCACAGCAGAGAATAGTGAAGAAAGGGGAAGGTTTTATAAAAGGGTTTCCTTACTGTATCCCAGGTGATGGTGGTGGTGGTTGTGTACCACCAAGTCGGAACCAACTCACAGCTGACCCTCCAGTGGGTTTTCAGAGGCAGCAAATCAGACAGAAGGAGAATGCCTATCTTTCTCCCATGAAGTGACTTGTGGGTTCAAACTCTCTGCCTTTGGGATTGCAGTGCTGCTTCTTACCACTCGGCCACCAAAGGGTTTTACAGAGAGTTAAGAGTAGACTAAACAACAGCTAACAAATAACAATGTGAACAGAAAGATTTCAAGTTTGAATCTGTCCAGAGGCACTTGGGAAGAAAGGCCTAGGTATCTGCTTACTGTAAATGCCAGCTACAGAGATCTTCTTTGGCATGCAGTTGCTATGAGTTGGAGTCTATAGACAATACCTGGTTTTTATTCCTTCAAAAGAACTCCTGTGTGATTGGATTAGATGGTGGACTAATTTAGACATAAATAAATATTCATCACCTCTATGAAACTCTTTAGTATTGTATATCTTTAAGTTGATTCTAATTCTTACAAGCCATTAAGGATGTGG
This sequence comes from Elephantulus edwardii, assembly GCF_000299155.1. Lineage (NCBI taxonomy): Eukaryota > Metazoa > Chordata > Mammalia > Macroscelidea > Macroscelididae > Elephantulus > Elephantulus edwardii. Next base: position 12,954,798 of record NW_006399813.1, on the reverse strand, counting down.
AAGACCTAGAATTATCACACATTGCTCATGTGAGTTGAAAATGGTACAAACCTTTTTGAAAACAATTTGGCAGTTTGCTATAATGTAGAACGTTATGTTGTTGTTGTTATGTGCCGTCAAGTCGCTTGCGACTCATAGTGACTCTATGTACAACAGCCCTAAACTCCGTTCTGTCCTGTGCCAATCTCATTGTCTCTGACACATTTATCCTGATTACCCCAGTCACCAAATCAATCCATCTCCTAGAGGGCCTTCCCCTCCTGCACCTGCCTTCCACCCTCCCAAGCATTATGTCCTTCTCCAAGGACCGGTCTCTCCTTACAACATGACCAAAGTCTGTCAGACAAAGCCCCAGAATCCTTGCCTCCAAGGAGCAGCCTGGTTTAACCCTCTCCAGGATGAATCTCTTTGCTTTCTTAGCAGTCCATGGTACCCTCAATACTCTTCTCCAACACCAAAGCTCAAAGGCATCAATTCTCTTTCTATCCTCCTTAGTCATTGTCCAACTCTCTGACACACAACATGTGATTGCAAAGACCATGGCCTGTATCAGACGCACCTTAGTTTCCAGTACGCTCAGGATTTCTTAAGCCCAAGGAACTGAAGAACAAATTCAAACCTAGAGTTGCTATAATCAAGGATGTTTTAGGCAGAATATTAAATGATCCTGGAAGTATTAAAAGAAGATGGAAAGAATATACTGAGTCATTGTATGGAAAGGAATTGGCAGACACAGAAGAATTTAATGAAACAACATATGAGCAAGAGCCTATGGTGATGAAGGAAGAAGTTCAGGCTGCTTTGAAGGAAATAGCAAAAAATAAGGCCCCAGGAATAGATGGTATACCAATTGACATATTTCCACTAACAGATGCTACCCTGGACATGCTCACTAAGTTGCGTCAGGAAATCCGGAGGACAACCACTTGGCCAACTGACTGGAAGAGAACGTTATAGCTACCCCATAATTCAGTAATTTCACTCCTAAACTTGTATAAGAATTATGATAGTGGCTCTTTTCCAAATATCCTGGAAGTAGTACAAATGTCCATTATTTAGATACTACATGCATACAATGTTTCTCAACAATAAAAGGTAGCAGGGGTGGCTTAGTGGTAAGGAATTGTACTGCCAACCTAAAGACATGGGGTTTGAACTTACCATCTGCCCTATGAGAGAAAGATGGGTAGTCTCTTCCTGTGCTATTTACTGCTTCTGAAAAAAACCTTGAAGGTCAGTTATAGTTGGTTCTGATTCTATGGTACATAATAAAAACAATAAAAGGAATTGAGGAAAGACTTTTCACAAAGGAAGACACTCAGATGGCCAACAGACACATGGAGAAATACTCAAAATCACTGATAATCAGGGAGATGCAAATAAAAAACTTTGATACCATCTCAGCCCAGTAGCAGGAGCCAAGTTTAACAGGACAAGAAGCAATAAATATTGGAGAGAATGTGGGGAGATTAGAACTCACACACATTGCTGGTGGAATTGTAAAATGGCACAATTATCTGGAAAGCAATTTGGCGCTTCCTCAAAAAGATGAACATAGAAATCAAATATGACCCAGCTATTCCAGGGCTAGGGATATACCCCAAGGAAATTAAAACTGAGATATGAACGTAGACTATGAATGTACGCCTATGTTCATAGCAGTGTTATTCATAACAGCAAGACTATGGAAACAGTCAGAATGCCCATTAATAAATGAATGGCTTGAGGAATTGTGGTACATTTGCACAAAAGAATGGAACACTATAGAGCACTAAAGAGAAACTATATAACATGGGAGAGTCTAGATAGCATTATGTTTAGTGAACTAACTCAGTCTCATAAGGACAAATACCAAAAAAGACCATTATTGTAAAATAGAAGGATAACTAGTAAGCTAAGTATAAATGTCTAAAAGGGAAAGGGGGGAAAGAAAAGGGGATGGAAAAAGGGGAATGGTGGGAATAACTAGGATAACAGAGGACAGTGAGTGGATTGGGGAGAGGGTGAGAAAATGGGAAAGATTCAATGGGAACTTGAAAAGATGGTGTAATAATAGACATGTTGTTGTTTTTTGGTGCCATCGAGTCGTAGATGACTCATAGCAACCCTATGAACGAACGGCCTGAGCACTGTTTGTACATAGAGTTTCTGGAGGCAAGCCATTTCAGAAGTGGATGCTGCTCCTGCTTCCAGGCTTGTTTTAGTCGGGAAGCTCCAGCCAACACTGTCCACCATGGGTGCCCATTACCACGATTGGCACTCACAGTCACAGAATAATAGACATAGATCAATGATAATGAATTATATGAGATACAGTATATATAAATTATTTTATGAAACAATTTAAATGATGGATTGTATGGAGCATGATGTAAATTAATTACTATATGAAAATCAATAAAAAATAAAATGACCCCAAAAAAGAATTAACTACTGATACATGGAACAACATGAATGAACTTTGCAACATTATTAGAGCTGAAACAAACCAGATAAACATTAGTATATAATGTATGATTCTTTTTATATGTCACTTTTAATTCAATGCTGTTGAGTCAGAATTGACTCATAGCTGACTTTCTGGTGGCTTTTCAGAATCTACAAGTCACACTAGAGGAAATTGCCAGTTTTCCTCCTTCAGAGCTGCTTGTGTATTCCAACCAGCAGAAAGCCTGGGCCTTTGGATCAGCAGCTACTGCTCTCGTGGATCCAAGTAAAAGGAAGTACTTGACAACTCTTTTCTCCCACTGCTATGAGGTTGCCTATTGGTCCAGAGGTGAGGAGTTTTTCTTTCTTGATGTTGAGGTGTAATCCATATTGAAGCTGTAGTATTTCATCTTCTGCAGCAAATAGTTCAAGTTATCCTCATTTGCTGCAAGCAAGGGTGAGTCATCTGTACAACACAGAGTCCAACTTGATGAGTTTTCCTCTAATCCTGAAGGGACTTTTTTCTTCATATACTCCAACGTCTCTAATGATTTGTCCAGTACACAGATTGACTAGGTACGGAGAAAGGACAACTTTGACATACGCCCTTCCTAACCATGTAGTGTTCCCTTGTTCTGTTTACACAACTGCTTCTTGTTCTATAATTTAATACACTGAAATGTTCTGGGATCGATCCCCATTCTTTTCAAAGTTAGCCATCATTTTTTAAGATGTACACAATCAAATGCCTTTACATAGTCAGTGTCTTTCTTGTATTCTCTCCTTTTAATTAAGGTCCAATTGACATCATCAGTGATGCCGCTTGTTCCATGACCTTACCTCTTATAAATACAACTTGATCTTCTAGAAGTTAATTATTGGTGTAATGTTTCTGCCATGTTAAAATAATATCCAGTAAGGTTTTACTTGCACTTGATGATTATGTTATTTTTCAAAATTTCTACACTTTGCAGGATCACTTCCTTTTGGAATGGGACAAATATAGATCTCTTCCAATCAGTTGGCCAGGTAGCTGTCTTCCAAATAGACAAAGGCAATAGCAGAAGGGAGACAGCCTGGATGCTTTTAAAGGAATAGACGTGGACAGACACTAGTCTGTGTGTGGTATATATATATATATATATATATATATATATATGCAAACATCACAGGTGGAAGAAGGACAAGGACTGAAAAGGACTAAAAATAAAGGAAGTGCATGATTTCTGAAGTGAAATTTGTACACAATGTCTGAAAACTGAGTCTACAGAACCACTCTGTTTCCCTTCTGGAAAACTTTTCTTTGTCATTTGAAAATTATATGTATTCCAAATATCCTCTCTTTACTTTCTTCCATGGTTCCTGCATTCACATCAAGGTGAATACACTTCTGGGTCACCCGCTGAAGCTCAGTCAGTGGGTAGAGTTTGTCCCTGTGGTGATGGTGGCTATTAAGTGTTGTCAAGTCAAGTCTGATTCTTAATGACCCTCTGAATAACTGATCTTTACTCTGTCCTGTTCTGTGCTATTCTTATAATCTCATATAATCGATCCTATTGCTATAGCCACTGGGTCAATCTATCTTGTTAAGGGTCTTTCTTTCTTACACTGACCTTCCGTCTTTCTAACCATGATGCCCTCTTCCAAGAAATTGCCTCTCCCAACAATATGCCCAGAGCATATGAGACTAAGTTTCACCATCTTTGCCTCTAAGGAACACTCTAGCTGCACTTTCTCCAAGACATATGTATCTGTTGTTCTTTTGGCAGTCTATAGGACATTCAGCACTCTTCTCCAACACCACAACTCAAAAGTATCGATCAATTCTTCTGACATTCTTATCCATTGTCTAGCCAGCAGATGCATTGCAGGTGATTGAAAAGATCATGACTTGAATCAGTCTCACCTTAGTCTTTAAACTGTGGTTAAACAGGTCCTAGGAAGACCCTCATCTGCTTTAGAGAATGTTCTTTGAGACTTGGAGAATTTTCTAAGACCCTTGGAATAAAATCTAGGAAGACCCTCATCTACCTCAGAGAATGTTCTTTGGGACTTGAAGAATTTTCCAAGACCCTTGGAATAAAATCAGTACTCTGGGAAAATCTGGAACATACTACTGAATCCATAACCTTCCAACTTACTGAAACCATTGAGACTGAAGGAGTCCCAAACACAAATGTCCTGAGATTCTCTTTAAACTATGAAGCAAAACTATTCTCTCAGGTGCAGATTGCATTGCTAGAGGGGGTCCCACTTACCTGACTGTGTATAAAGTCTTAATGCAGTTTTAGCAAAAATTTATTATTTTTTTTATAAAAACATTCTTGTATTTAGTTAAAACAAAAATTTGGGGTTTTTTTAAAAGCTCAATTTACCTATATCAATCTATCTCCAAGGCTAAAACCATGCTAATTTACTTTTTGAGCCTTGCCATGTGCTCAAGTCAGAGCTGTCATGGTGTATCCAATGTTGTTGTTGTTGTTTAATGCCGTCGAGTCGTAGACAACTCATGGTGACACTATGAACGAACAGCCTGAGCACTGTTCATACATAGAGTTTCCAGAGGCAAGCCATTTTGGAAGTGGATGCCGCTCCTGCTTCCAGGCTTGATTTAATCGGGAAGTTCCAGCCAACACTGTCCACTACTCCAGGGACAGAGCAAACCTGCACGTCAAACACATTCCTGGAAAAGCAGTCCACTCCAAAAGCTTGCCACTATTCCTGCACTCTCACCACCACGCTCCTGCCTTCTGGCAAGGAGAGCTTCCCATGAGCCTGGGAAGGCGCCAGCCAAACCAGGAACAACATGGCCGCTTCCTTCCTAGCTGCCTTGGGCTTAAGGCCGCCTCCTCGTTCAAAGCCTAGGCCCAGGCTGGCTAGCCTCACTCCAGGGACAGAGCAAACCTGCACGTCAAACACATTCCCGGAAAAGCAGTCTACTCCAAAAGATTGCCACGATATTTCCACATCTCCAGTGATTGAAATCCAGCAGCATCTCTTCAGGAGAAAGAAGAGCGGTTCAAGTTTGGGTTTCTACTTTTCAGAATCATATGATTTTAGCTGCTCACAATACAAGTAGATGCTATTGTTTTTATTGCTGCTGAAGCTTTTATAGTTACACATTTTTGTCAAATTTCCTGCTGTTTTAGCCATAGTAATGTGGTAAATGGCATTTGTGAGTAAATTTTTTTGAGATTAAGTAGCAGGTAATTAAAGGAAAATAAAGAGATGCTGTACCTAATAATAATTGTATTTCAGTGTAGAAAGATCCTACAAAACAGTTTTGTTGTTAACTCATGCTAGCAAGTCTGAACTGACTCACTGACACTCCATTGAGTTTCTGAGGATGTGAATTAAACAAGTGAAGAAGACATAGCAGCTGGTAGGTTCGAATCACCAGGGAAGTGCTGCCTTTGGGTTTAGCAGTGCAACTTCTACAGATTATGCCATCAGGCCTCTGGAAACTCTATGAGCCTGGAGAAAGGATGTAAGGCACACAAGTGTTGAGAACTTTCCTTCATAGGGGCGCTATAGTCATCTACAACTTGACAGCACTTAATAACAACTCATATACTCCAGGGAACATTCAATTTATGCCATTTACGACTTTATCGGGTGCTATTCTACATCAGAGTTGATATCAGATGGATATTTGCTGAAAAGAAAGAACGCCAGAAGATGTCTACTTGTGTTTTATTGACTATGCAAAGGAATTTGTGTGGATCATAGCAAATGATGGCTGACATTGAGAAGAAGGGGAACTCCAGAACACTTAATTGTGCTCATGAGAAACCTAGACCTTGATTAAGATGTTGTTGTACAAACAGAGCAAGGGAACATGGCATGGCTTAAAATTAGACATCTATCAGGACTGTGTCTTTTCTCCAAACTTATTCAATCTGTATGCAGAACATCGTACTTAAGAAGTTGGACTATATGAAGAAGGTGGCATCAGGATCATTGGAAGACTCATCAATAATCTGCATTATGTAAGTTGATGACAATCTTGCTTGATGAAAATGAACAGAACTTGAAATGATTTGTGCAGAGGATCAAGCATTATAACCTTCAAATGGGTTACATTTCAACATTAAGGAAACAAAAATCCTCATCACTGAGCCAACAGGTATCATCACGATACATGGAGAAGAGATAAAAACTCAATGATTTCATCTTGCTTGGATCCACAGTCAACAACCTTGGGACTAGAGCCCAGGAAATCAAAATACATACTGCATTGGGAAAATCTGCTGCCAGGGACCTCTCTAAAGTGCTGAAGAGCAATAAAGTCAGTTTGAAGACTAAGGTGTACCTGATACAAAGCATGATTATTTCAATTACTTGCTATGTAGCTGGAAGTTGGTTGGATAATGAATACAGATGGCAGAAGAATTGATGTCTCTGAGTTAGGGTGTTGGAGAGGAATGCTGAATATCCCAAGAACTGCTAAAAGGACAAATATATCTTAGAAAAGGTCTAGGCAGGGTGCTATTTGGAGAAAAAAGATAGTGAAACTTCATTTCATGTTGTTAGAAGGGGTCAGTCCTTGGAAAAGGACTTATGCTTGAAAAGAAGGAAAGTCGGTGAAAGAAGAGAAGAGAGTCAGCAAGACGGGTTGACACAATGACTCTAACTGTGGGCTCCAGCATGTCAGAGATGATCAACGCAGCTAGGATAGGATAGTGTTTAGATGAGTCATAGTCAATGACACTCCACAACATTCTATGATTAAAAGGGGTAATTCACTTTGGTAAAGATTCTGTACCACCTAGTACAAGATAGTATCTATAGCAGTGATGGGCTAGGGGTGACATTGTGAGTGACATTCCCTTTCACTGATCCTCCATTTTTCCCAGCATGAAGTCTTTTTCCAAGGACTAATCTCTCATGACAACGTGACCAAAGTATGTGAGATGAAGCTTCACCATACTTGCCACTAAAAAGCACTCTGGTTGCACTTCCTCCAACACAGATTTGTTTTGTTTGTTTGTTTGGCAGTCCATGGGATAGTCAGTACTCTTCTCCAACACCACAATTCAAAGGTATTAATTCTCCTTTGGTCTTTCTTATTTGTTATCCACCTTTCAGATACATGTGAAGCAATTGAAAATATCACGGCTTGAGCCAGGTGTACCTTCGTCTTTAAAGGAATCTCTTTGCTTTGTGGCACTTTCAAGAGATCCTTGCCAGCAGATTTTTCTTATATGTTTTCTTCCCCCATTCCCCAATTCTATCACTTATGCATGTCCTGTTCCAGATTGTTAATTGCGATACACGTAGTATCCATTTATTTCAGATTGGCCTTCTCTTCACCTATTCCAATATATTTTCCAAATCTATTCCAATATATATCCAAAATATTAACTGGCCTATTAGTTTGCTGATCTTTCTCACCAAGCTCAAAATTAATAAGGACTCAACAAATTATTGTGTCTACTTTACTTTCTTGCACTCTGTTGTAAAGAGAGATGAACAACTACCAAAAGCGAGAGACTAAAAAGCTCTTTCGATATCATTCTGTTTAGCCTCTCCTGATAACTATGAAGGAATTAGTTCTAAGATAGCCAAATGATGATGTCCCAAAATGCCTATCTCAGTTAAGAGTGAAATATATTTATATGTACACAATAGCTAATGTGTCAGGCTGTTCTGTATGCATTTACAACAACCGACAATGCGCTACCAACCCTCAGAACTGATGTGATGCAATAGGTTTGGTTTGGGGTGTCAAATAATTAGATGTGTGTCCAGCAGATAGTTTTGTTATTGTTACTGTTATTGTTTGCTTTCTCTGTATCTTTTCCTGCAAAGGAGAGAGGGAGAGTTAGCACTAGAAAACCAGAGAGGCAAGCCAGACAAACTACTAAAGACTAAAGACTCCTGCTCCCTCAAGAGCTTTGCACCAAACGCTGCCGGATGGCACCCCCCTCCCAGGCCCTGACATCTCACCCCGCCCGACTGGCCTGGCCGCAATAATAGAATTCAGATTCAGATGGTAACACAATCCTTGGGCTCTGAAGTCCCAGAATCCTGGCCAGGGGCTCCCAGGGGCTGGCAGGGGGCCGGGAGGCAGAGAGAGACTCTGATAAAGATCAGGAGCCCCGCAGCCCTCCCTCCTTAAATCCAGGCCTCCACACAGATTTGGAGATTTGCTCCAACCTAGCGCCCTGGCTCCCTGAGGAGAAAGTGCTCAAGCTCAGAGAGCCTCAGGAATGGGAGTCTAATCAGATCCATGTGTAGAGAAAATCTTTTGTCCTCTTTTCCTTGTCCTTGCTGTTGTTATCCCTGAGGCAGCTCCATCCCCATGGCGGGGAGCAAGTGGGAATGAGTGGCCTGATCCGGGAAGGCCTTTCCTGTGGGGTAAACCTGGGAGTTAAAGTCCCTCAAGTGTCCTTTCCCTTGGGGACTGAATTAAAAGGCTCTTCCCAGACACCACAACAGGAAAACTGCACCTAGATGAGGCATTTGCTTCTTTCTTTCATTCCCTAGATCTGACCAACATGAAAGCAGCCACTGAAATCCAAGATACCTGGGGCAGAGAATACACAGAAAGAGGAAAAAACCTCTTAAAGCCTCTCCCCCCCCCGCCCCCCGCCTCCGCCCCCCAGGCTGAGGGAGGGAACGGTCCCTGCCTGGAGCTCCTTGTCTGGGGTCAGAAACATGAGGCACTTACGACATGAAGACATAAGACAGAAACTTATTAATAAGAACATAATTAGTAGCAGCTGGACGGAGCTACAAGGGGTGGTTACAACCTATTGTTTTAACACTGATGCTGACAGAAGAAAATGGTACGGGGGAAGTGAGAAAATTCCTCTTTGACTCTTTCAGAAACCAAATTCTTGTCAGAGCATAGATAACTAGGAAGATAAATCCCGGCACGCAATTATCTGCCTTCTTGGCCCTGAGATTCCAGACAGCATTTCCTGTGTGCTTGTCGGCCTTACATACACACTTGAGATGCTTCTGCGTACTCTTGGCCATATCTCTTAACAATCTCTTGTGGTGGACATTATTCTTCCCATTTTAAAGACTGAAAAATTGGGGTTCAGAGAGGTTAGGGGATTTATAACAAAGCAATGCAGCTTGCAAGTGATGCTTTGTATCTCTCACAAGTCCAATGTGTTTTGGGAAAATACCCATCACCGCCATGCTTGATCATTTTTTTTCCTTTATTCAAACATTGTACTTAAATGGACATGTTCCATTACAGCTCTGGATTAAGACTTTGGGGGTGGTGGTGTGGGAATCAAATATCAGTTTTCTCATGCCCATTTTGAACTTCATGTTTTTTGAGGACAGAGAAAACCTCTCCTATTCTTCTGGAACTCAACAAACAGATTCTTAATAAAGCATATTCCATCTCTATTCTGAATCTAGCAATTGCTACAGACTTTGAGGACACGCAGTCTGGGGCAGGTATGAGAGGCCACTGCTAGGGTCTTCATCAATTCATTCAATGGATGCAACAAATATTTGACCCCTGTTATTTACAAGCCCAGTGCGGAGCTGGGTGTCACTATGAAGCCCCAGGAAATATCTCAATCCTGGTCCTTTTTCTTTTTTAAAAAATTGTTTTATTATATTTTATGTGGGTACCATCAAATCAGATCTTACTGGTACAGGAGGAGACTGCCCCTCCTTCTCCAGAAGAACATCTGGTGGATTGGAACCATGCACCTCTGGGATTGCAGTGCAGCTTCTTACCATTAGGCCAGCAGAGCTCCCTCCTGGTCCTTTTTCAAGGAGATCATATGTGGTATGCAGAGGCTGGAATGCATAGATCATGGTTTGAGCAAAATGACGGTAGGTATAGGTCTAAATATGGGACAGGATTCTAGTGTATACACAGAACGAGGTGAGCTAGAGTGCATGCTTCTTCATAGAGAAGCCAAGTCTTGAAGCAGATGGAAGGAGGGAGGGGTGTCTAGGCGAAAAAAGGTAGCAACAGGTATACCCTGTGAAGAGACCAGTGTGTCTGGAGTCTGGGCTTCAGGCTAAAAATGGGGCTAATCAGTGGTTAAAAAGTCATCCCAGGAACAGGCTGTGAGGGTGAGGGATACAACACAGCTGTCAGCTGATGGTGAGAAGCTACAGAGGCACCAGTTAGAGTGTCTTCTCATTGCTTTCCCACACCACACTGACTGGAGCCCAGGAAAAGGTCATCCAGGTTCCTTGACAATTGTTTTGAGGCTTTAACCCTTTGCAACTACTGAGTCCTTGTGCCTGAAGAGCCTAGCAGGCCTACAGCCTGACGATAGGGCATGCTACAGAGGAGATTAAGTGCTGTGTGTCTCCATGGCAGCCATCTTTATCATCAGGTGTTGTTGTTGTTAGGTGTCATCGAGTTGAGTACGACTCACAATGATCCTGTGAACAAAAGATTCGAACCTAGCCCTGTCCTGCACCACCCTCACACTTCTTGACACACAAGAGCCCATTGCAGCAGTCACCGTGTTGAGGGTCTTCCTCTCCTTCACCAACACTCCACTCTTCCCAATATCATGTTCCTCTCCAAGAAATAACCCCTCCTAGCAACATGTCTAAAGTATGTTAGGTGAAGCCTCATCATTCTTGCCTCCAAAGAGCACTCCGGGTGCACCCTCTCCAAGACATATCTGTTTTTTCTCTTGGCCGTCCGTGGGATGTTCGGTGCTCTTCTCCAACACCACAGATCTTTTTTTTTTTTTCTATTATCCTTATTCATTGTCCAGCTCTCAGATGCATAGTTAGTAATCAGAAAGACCATGGCCTGAATCAGATGCACCTTAGTCCTCAGACTGAGATGAATATTCCTCAATAAGTTGGAAAGGTCCCTAAGTGCAGATTTTCCCAGTGGAATGTGTCTCCTTATTTCCTGACTGCTTGTACCAAGGGTGTTAATTGTGGATCCAAGCAAGACAAAGCTGTTGACCGTTTCAATATCCTCTCCACCCATCATGACACTGCCTATTGGCCCAGTGCTAAGAATCTTTTGTTTTCTTGATGTTGAGACACAATCCACACTGAAGGCTGCATTCTTTGATCTTCTGCAACAAGTGCTTCAAGTCTTCCTCACTTTCGGCAAGCAAGGTTGTGTCATCTGCATAACACAGGTTATTGATGAGTCTCTCACCAATCCTGATGCCACGTTCCTCTTCACAGAGTCCAGCTTCCCGGATAATTTACTCAGCATATAGATTGAACAGATATGGAGATAGAATAAATCCCTGACACACTCCCTTCCCAATTCCAAACCATGTAGTGCTCCCCTGCTCCATTTGCACAACAGCCTCCTGATCCAGGTATACTTTCTTCATGAGCACAATCAAGTGTTCTGGGATTCCCATTCTTCTCACTGACAGCCACAACTTGTCCTGATCCACACAGTCAAATGCCTTTGCATAGTCTATAAAGCACAGATAGGCATCTTTCTGGTATTCCTTACTTTCAGCCAAGATCCATCTGACATCAGCAATGATGTCCCTGGTGCCACGGCCTCATCTAAATCCTGCTTGAACTTCTGGCAATTCCCTATCTGTGTACTGTTCCAGCCATTTTTTAATGATCTTCAGCAGTATTTTGCTTGAATGTGATATTAATGATGTTGTCTGATAATTTCCACATTCAATTGGATCACCTTTCTTGAGAATAGGAACAACTATGGACCTCATTGACCAGACAGCCATCCTCCAAATTCCCTAGCATAGACTGCATCAAAGACTGCATCTGTTAATTGAAAGAAGTCAGTTGGTATCTCATCAATTCCTGGGGCCTTATTCTTTGGCAATGTCCTTAAAGTCATAATCATTACATCTAAAGTCCTTTTTTCTTTTTAGTCCTCAACTAATTGGATATTTACCTATTAGAATGCAATCTTCATGAACTCAAAGAATTTTGCATTCAGTGCTATGTATGTGGGTCTAGAGTATTGTGGTAGCTTGATAATTACTTGGTAAATGAATAGACTTCTTCTTGAGTCACTCACTCTATTTCATTGGCTTCTATAAAGCTGTGCTTTCCTACTCTTTCTCCTACTATCTTGTCTATTATTCTCCCTCTTACAGACTCATTTGATTCATGCTATCATGCAGGATCACTTCAAACTTCCAGTTTAGGCTCATTTATATTTTCACATATTAGGAGATCTTATCTAATGTCTACAATTACCATTGTGCTGTTGTGTACTGCCGAGTCAGAACTGACCCATAGCTGACCCTCCAGTGGGTTTTCACAGGCAGTTAATTGTAGGGGTGGAGTTTGCCCATTCTCCTCCCATGGAACAGCTGATGGATTCGAACCATGTGTCTTCAAGATTGAGTGCAGGTTTCTTGCCACTAGGCCAGTGGCACATTATATTATTCAAAGATGACCACATCTATATATTTAGCATTGTCCCACAGAGAATTGAGGTTTGTATTCATTCTCCTTGAATCTGGCCATGTATGATTTTCCAGACAATGGACTATGGTGATGTGACACTCTGTACTATCTGAAGCTAAGTCACAAAAATGATATGATTTTTACCTAATATCCTTTCACAGGATTCTCACCTTTGGAATCCACTCTGCACATGGAGAGGTTCCACGTAGGTACTGCAGCCAATAAGTCTAGCTAAAGTCCAAACTAGAGGCCAATATCAACATCAGAAAATTCCAGCTACTGGTTATTGAGCCTTGTAACTAATACTTCAGCTATAGCAAAGCAGCGTCAAACAATCCTCACCAGGGCTACTCAAAGCCCAAACAAATCAAAAGAAGAAGAGACAATAAATAATTGTTTTAAGCAAAACTTTGTACCAGTTTTTACTCATTTTGTCCCAGTCAGTGAAGTGAAGCTGGAATGGATTCAACTTTATCTATGTGAGTGTTCCAGAATAACAAGTGAAACAAGAACAATGATGAGTGGAAGTCCTTCTAGATACTTCATCTCCCTCTTGGAAAACATGAATAGAAGAAACCAAGTCTCTTGGTTAGTAGAGTTGTAAACAATGGGTACCCAGCTCAAATATGGAGAGTGACTGTATTCCTCACATTCCTGAAAAAGCCCAGTTTTCTGCAGCAGGCTCCTTAAAGAGCTCACTACACCTCTTCCAAGTGGATCTGACCCCTATTTTTGTTTTCTGTTGCAGTGATCATTCCAGCACACCCATATTTTACAAATTCATGTCTGTTCTGTAAGTCATTACTGAATGAGTTTGAAACTCTGGTCTTAACTCTTATAGTTTTAGAATCATTTGATAATCAACAGCAAACAAGCACTATACTTTCTGCATGTTAGTATCTCCTAAGTTTCTATTTTTGGTCCTTTTCTTGAATCTCCAGATCTTTATATCAAACTACCTACTCCTCATTTTTACTTCAGTGTGTGTCAAAAACCTGCAATCTCGTATGTTCAATACTAAACTTTAATTTCTCCACAGATCTTTCCAGTGCTTTCTAGCCTGCCTTGATATTTAGGAACCACCCTTAACCCTTTCTTCTTCCTTCTGACACACAAACAATCCATCAATACCTTCTACAAATTTAACCTCTTAAATATCTCTCTAATCTAACCATTTCTCATCTTCTCACTACCATGTTGGTCCAACCACCATTACTCCTTATCTGCCTTCCATGCTTACAAAAATTTTCTGTTTTCATGCTGAACATGGATGAAAGAGAAGGGGAGCCCACTTTCACACTTTACTGGTGGTCCTGAGTGGAAGCTGCATACCTTCTTGTTTAGTCAGAAGATATTTCTCTGACTTTTTCTGCTCTCTAGACAGCAAAGTGTTTGCCTGGGTGAGTCCAGTGGCGGTGGCTGGCTGAACTTTGAGGCTCCATCCACCTTTGCTTCTTTAGCTGGAAGTTATATTTCCCTTTTGTGTCTGGAACTGGGCTCAGGGTTCTGGTCTGGAGCAAGCCTCAGTGTTCAGGATACCTGTAGGAAAGAGAGAAAACCTAGAGAGAACAAACTTGTGGTTTACAAAGAGAAGGGCTTTGGAGGTGTAACTTATGTACTGGAGGAGGAGATGGAGGAAAGTGGCTTAGATAAAGTTCCACATACACACCAGGTGGCTCTCCCCATGAAGCAGCCAGAGAGTCCATGCCCTATCCCCAAGCGAGAAACCCACAAATGAAAAAGACAATTTTTTGGGGGAAAAATTCATTACCATTGGACTATGCCCACCATTACCCTGTCTTTCCTGGTCCCCACCGAATTTTTCTCATTTCCTTCACCCACTCCTTCCACCCACCAAATCACAACCTTGTGATTTCATCCCTACCCTTCCTCACTCTTCTGCTCTCAACCCTTACCCCCTTGGATCCCCACACATGTTTTTTACAATTAAAAAAAATTTTTCTATTTTCCCAAATCTAACTTGATTCTCTCTGAGTTACACTTCCCTACAAAGTGGTCTTTGTTTAAAATACTTGAATGACTGTTCTTCCCTCTTAAAATTAAGACCAAAATCCTTCAATACACTAGAAGTTTTTTGAGCTCTAACCTAACCTTTCCAAACCCCTGGCCTCCAGAGTCACATTGCTCCACACTGCCCTTTTTGACAGCTCCTGGATTGTACTGAGATCCTCCCAGCAGAGGGATTTGCACATGTTCTTATTCTCCCAGGACAAACTCCCACATCTAATCTTTCACCTAGTTAATTTGTATTCATTATTCAAATCTTAGCTCAACCATGGAAGCTTTTTCTGACTCTCTCCTGCCTCCAATGCAAGATCCCCTGTTAAAAGCTGTCATAGCTCCATGGACATTATAATCATAGCATATCTCTGTCCATAATTGCATATTATTCCTAAGATAATTTGATTAATGTCTCTCCCATAAGACAGAAAGCTCAGTGTCTGCAGGAACCATCTCTGTTTTGTCCCTGGCTTAGTGAGAAGATATTCTGTAAATTCTATGTTTATTGAGTAAATGCCTTAGGGGAAGACCTAAAGTGGGTAACTTGGCAGCAAGCTATAGCCTTTACATCCAGGAGCTCAGATTCAAAGATACTCCACTGAGACCACCACACCACCAAAAGTTGGTTGTGTACTTAGCACTTCTTCCTGTTTCTAGCAGACACATTTTCTTTCTAAGAGAATATAGGTTTTTCTTTCTGCTTCAGTTCCCCTACTCCGGTGCTCAGATGGGGATCTGGAAAGAGTCCCTATTAGTGTGAACCAATCCTGGTAATCTTTTTGCCCAAGAACTATACAGGAGTAGGTATGGAGTACAAAACTAGTGAGACATGAAATTATTTTAAACCATTTATTTAGTAAGACATGTGACTTGGGGTCACTGTAGTTTCTTGTAGCCTAGAGGGAGCAAAGACCTCCTAGTTTGAAGAAACAAAGCTTACTCAGTGAGCAGATAAATTAACCAACCCTGGAACTGGTTATTATATGAGACAATATCCTTTCCTCACTGGTTTAAACCAGGTTTCTTGACAATGTCACTCTGGCATTTGAGTCCATTCAGGTCTTTGTTGTGTGAAGCTGTATGTGCCTTGCAAGACATTAAGCAGCATTCCTCGGCTCTGATTACTAGAGACCACGAGATTCCATCCTCAATTATGGGAGCTAGAAATGTCTCCAGACACTATCAAGTGTCTTCTGGGGAGGACAAAATGGTCCCAGATTGAGAAAAATTAGAATTATCCAGATTAAAAAAAAAAGTCCTATTACCTGCAACAGTCAACAGTCTTGACACCAGCAGCCAGGAAATTAAAAGGCGCATTGCCATGGGAAAGTCTGCTGTTAGGGACCTCTCCAAAGTACTGAAGAGCAATGGTGTCTCTCTGGAGACTAAGGTGCGTCTGATACAGGCCATGGACTTCACAATCACTTGTTACACATCAGAAAGTTGGACAATGACCAAGGAAGATAGAAGGAGAATTGATGCCTTTGAGCTGTGGTGCTGGAGAAGAGTACTGAGAATACCATGAACTGTTAGGAAAACAAACAGATTTGTCCTGGAAAGGGTTAAACAGGGTGGCTCCTTGGAGGCAAGGATTCTGAGGCTCCGTCTAACATACTTTGGACATGTTGTGAGGAGAGACCGGTCCTTAGAGAAGGACATCATGCTTGGGAGGGTGGAGGGACAGCACAGGAGAGGAAGGCCCTCTATGAGGTGGGTGACTGGGATAATTGGGATGGGAGTGTCAGAGACAGTGCGATTGGCACAGGACAGAGCGGAGTTTAGGACTGTTGTACATAGGGTCACTATGAGTCGCAAGCGACTCGACGGCACATAACAACAACAGCATTACCTGCAACCCAGATCATCTTAACTGACACAGAGCTGTGCTCCATAGATGACCACTGTCTTTTTTTGTCTTTTCATATCTATGTCTGCTTCTATTCCTAGATCTGCTCATAGATGCAGTCACTTGATTACATCTTCCCACGCTCTCCATTCAGCCACAGCCTTTCTTTGTACTAAGTCTCAGTGCCCAGTCATACCTAACCACGTTCCCTACATCTCTGCTTTTATCATCTTCTGCCACTTTCTGGGTAAGCTGAGGACAATGCTCTTAGTTAAATGTTCTAACTCTAATGTAACTTTGCTACTTCTCATGCCTTGGGATGTAGGCAATGGAAGTTTACCTCATATGTCTTCTATCAAGGCTCTTTCCTCATTCCTCCATTCCTATTCCACTAAGTTTCATCAGTCCATCCATCCACCCATCCGCTGCCCGGCCCACTCACTGTGTACCAGGAGCACTGGGTAGCAAATTAGGATATGAACACATGATTTGGCTGAGAAACCTGTTGGCTAAACCAATGAGAACTGCTACTAAAGTTGGAGATATCCGGCGTATTAAGACAAAAAAAATATGTTTTCATACCCTAAGTAGCCCTCACATCCAATTAGATATTTAAAAAAGATGAAAACAAGTGATGTTTATCTATTCATGAAGCAGATCTGGCAGAATTGTGTCTGCCAACATCTTTAGCCCAATTCCAGTAACTAGATGCACTTGGGAGAAGTAAGAAGCCTAAGCTTAAAAGTATTCTGTTAAGTCAGACTTTTCATTCTCTCCCTCTGGACTTTTCTCCAACTGGTCTGAATTAGTGAGGTCCAACTGTTTCTATTTAAAGAAAACGGCAACAAAATCTTCAGGGTGTGCCTTCTAAACGCATGCCAAAAGACACACACATACACACACCACTACCACCATCACCACCACCGTGCACACGCTCTGCCCTCCAGACAGGGATGAACACTGACACACTGTCAGGCAGGGAAGGAAAAAACAGAAGAAATTGGGCATCAGCTCAAAGAGCTTGAAGCTAAAAAGATGGAAGGACAGCTGTGGGAGGGGCTGTGCAAGGGGGAGAGGGTGTTGAAGAAACTGTTCCAAGCACAACAGAAAAGGTCTCGCCTGAAGATTCTGGATTTCCTCTTTGGTTCTTTCAAAGAATGAGTCTCTGGTTCTATTTGGCTGAGTGACCAGCACTTGTGGGGTGTGGCCTTGCACTCCCTCTTCCTCCTCACAGTAACTCTATTGTTCAGAAACTGCAGCCAATTTATGGAAAGAGGTGGAATGTTTATGTAACTGACTCTGCTTTAGACAAGACTTTGTGGGGGGGGGGGTAGATGACGGATGGAAGGGGGCCAGGCCAAACAGGGTTTTTCATCCTTTCTGGACACAGATGTTGGAAAAAAAGAGGGGGGGGGGCGGAGAGGGAGAGAGAGGACAGACAGACTCAGAAGGAAAGCCAAAGTCCAAGCTGGCCACAGACAGCCAGAGTCTGTGTATGTGGCCAGGGGTACAGTCTTGGAGCAGAACCTTCATTTTTTTGGAAGCCGCTGTTTTAATTAAGTAGGTCAATGCAATCAGGCCGGCTCTGGTGTGAGGTCTGGATCTCATTAGCTTAAAATGGGTGGAGTAGGGCTGGTGTGGGGGAGTGGATCCCCTGGCTTGTGGGGCCAGGGATGAGGGAACTTCTTTACTGCTTTCCCCAAAGCCAGGCCCCAGGCAGCTGGAGCTGCCAGGAGGGCCAGACCACAGATGGAGAATGTGCTTCATTAAGCACAGAGTCCGTGCTGCAGCCTGGAGGCCTGGGCAGGCTGGAAAAATCAGAACTGTTCTGAGGGGGGAGCAGCCAAGACAAATCTAACCTCCCCACCCATCAAGCAAAAAGAAGCCTCATAGCTGCACCTTCCCTGGAACTGTGGACAAAGGCAGGAACCAAAGACAGGGAGGAAGAGGTAAAATCTTTATCTTTCAGACTACACGATTTCATCCTTGGGCGCTATCATCTGATAGGGCTTCTCAGTTTGATGAGAAGATGCAGTAATCCCTGAACCTGGAATCTGTGGTTTAATGGGATTAAGCAAGACTAAAATAAAACTCAAACTCATACAAAACAGATTTTTTTTTAATTTTTGCAAGGTAAAGATATTGCCAACTACTATTCATTCTGTTAATTTCTTGCAAGGTAAAGATATTGTCAACTACCAAGAGACATTAGGAGTGAAATGGGCTACATAGAGTTCTGAAAGGAGGAGAGTTGTGAGCTCTAGAGTGGTAGTGGCTTGGCAAGGACCGTAGAATAATAGCCTTCATGTAAGAGTCTGTGAATTGCCTAGTTTTAATTCCAATGGAGCAGAACTTAGAAGTTCATGCACCAAGAGATCTTTAGTTGGCCCCATTGGGAAGTTGGAGTAGTAGAGCTTGGATGTCCAGCATCTGATAGTAGGAAGAACAGAGAGATAATAAATCAGCTAACTGCCAGATTTCCCCCTAGGAGTTCAAACCCAGCCTCTGAGATAATTGGTTGGGCTGCAACAACATCCTTGTCAGTACATCCTCCAGGCCAGAGACCTGTCAGTGTACCCCAAGAATAAGATGACCTTATCACTGATCATCTAAGTAGAGACACTTTTGAGAGAGAATGGGGTGGACAGCGGGACCATAAGGGTAAACTAAGCTCCTTTCAGATAAGCGTGAAAGTTAATCACTATCCCTCACTAAAATCCTTCAAGGCCTGCGTGTGTGGTGGTTATGAGAAACTGATTAGCTTGGAATAGCTTCCTGTGCACTTTCTTGCAAGAGTTGCAGAGAAACACACCGGTAGTTATAAATTATGTGCATACACACATACATGGAGGTCTGGTAGCTTAGTGGGGAGCAGTTATGCTGCCAACACAAAATCAGGGGGTTTGAATCCACCAATGGCATCACAGGAGAAGGATAGCCAATTTCTTTCTGTGTGATTTACAGCCTTTAAAAATCTTCTCTGGGTTCAGCTAGAGTTGACTCAACAACATGTAACAACAGCATGTTATTGTTATTGTTGTTGTTGTTGTTGTTGTTGTTATTAAGTGCCATTGAGTCACTTGTGACTCATAGTGACCCTATATGCAATAGATCTATCCCGAGCCTTCTCCTTGTCTCTGACACCTACCCCCAATACTCCAGTCACTGAATCAATCCATCTTATCAAGGATCTTACTCTCCTGTGCTGTTACTCCACTCTCCCAAGCATGATGTACCTCTCTAAGGACTGGTCTTTCCTTGCAACATGCCCAAAGTATGTCAGATGAAGCTTCAGAATCCTTGCCTCCAAGGAGCAACCTGGTTTCACCCTCTCCAGAACCAACCTGTTAGTTCTCCTAGCGGTCCATGATATATTCATATTCTTCTCCAATACCACAACTCAAAGGCATCAGTTCTTCTCTCATCCCTAGTTGTCATCCAGCTTTCTAATTCATAGCAAGTAATTGCAAAGACCATGACCTGGATCAGACACACCTTAGTTTCCAGACTGACATCATTGCTCTTCAGTATTTTGGCTAGGTCCCTGACAGCAGACTTTCCCAGTGCAATTTGTCTTTTTATTTCCTTGCTGCTGATATCAAGAATGTTAGGGAGTTCCAGCAGCATGGTCCATAGAGAGTTGCAGTACTAACCTAAAGGCCCAGTTTCTCTTTAATTTACTAGCATCTCTTGGCAGAAAAGTGAGTAGCTTCCTTCTGTGGGATTATCAGCCTTGGAAACTCACTGGAGGATCAGTTATGAGTTGGACTGGACTTGATAACAATGAGAGAGAGAAGAGAGTACATTGATATTATGTGTATTTACAAATGAATAATATATACATAATTCATATGTGTGGGTTCCCTGAGTGGTACAAATGCTTAATGTACTTGACTGTTAAGAAGGAAGTTAGTATAAAAAAAAAAAAAAAGAAGGAAGTTAGTAGGTCAAGTTCAACAAAAAGCATTTCAGAATAACTTTGCAAATGAATCAAACTTTAAAAATCCCAGTGAGCACAGTTCTATTCTGGCATTTATGCTGTTGTTACGACATTGACACAGAAACTCCAGGGAGTTTTTGGTGTAGTTAATAATTTGGGAGGAGATTGCCCAACTTTCTCCCATGGAGCAGCTGGTGGATTCAAACCCAGTGCCATTGGGTTGACAGTACAACTGCTTACCACTAAACCACCAATTACAGGGTTACTTTTAAGTGGAATCAACTCAACAGCAACTGATCAGTATATATGTGCATATGTGCCGACTTTGCTTGCATTAATTGAAGAAGACTTAAGCTTAATGCAAAAGATAAAAAAACACAACCTTCAATATGGATAACATCTCAACATCAAGAAAACAGTACTCCTCATGATGACTAGATCAATATGTAAGATCATAGCGTTGTTATGTGCCCTAAAGCTGGAGCTAACGCATAGGCTGACCCATAGAGGCTGTAAATCACATGGGAGGAGATTGCGCATCTTTCTAGCATAGATTGGCTGATGGAATCAAACTGCATGCATTTGGAACGGTAGCGCAATTCCTTATGACTAGACCACCAGAGATAGAGAAAATATTGGAGTTGTCAATGGTTTCATTTTACTTGAATTCACCAGTCAACATCCAATGAAAGCAGCAGCCAAGAACTCATAAGACACGTTACATTTGGACAAATCTACTCTCAAAGACCTTTTTAAAAGTGGTGATGAATAAGCAAAGCCATTGAAACAATAATATGTACTTACATTGTACTTGTAGTATGTACTACTTGGTGGTAATTTAATTCTTTCATATGTATGTGAAAGTTAGATAATGAGTAAAGACTGTATGCCTGTGGACTGTAATGTGGCAAAGAGAACTGAATACACCATGGACTGTCCAAAGAAGCAGTAAATTTGTCTTGGTGGAAGGACAGCGAGGGGACTCCATGCAGGTGAGGATAACACTTCATCTCATCTACTTTGGGCACGTTGTCAGGAAGGACTGGTCCTTAGTAAAAAGATGTCATGCTTGGAAAAGTAGAAGGTCAGTGAAAGAGATGGAAACTCTCAACCAAATGGATCGAAACAGTGACTGTAACAAAGGTATTGCACATAGCGGAGCTGTTAGAATAAAGTGGGACAGTGCAGGGCTTTGATCAGTTATTCATAGGGTCACCATGAGTCTTAGTCATCTTAAGAGAGAGGTCTATATATAAGATAAAGAAGTCACATTAATTTATTTCTTTCCATTAAATTAAAATGAGAGACTTCAAAGAACTTAGTCCTTAAGATCAGCTTCTTGGGACTCTGTCCCCAAACAACCAAAGGGACATAATTGTAGACATTCATGGTTAGCCTAAATCCATTTCACACTGTTTTAAACATGCTGACAGTCCCCAGAGGTGTACATCCTACCTTCCCAATGAAAAGTGGGAAAAAAGCCCAAAAAACAAAACCTAACAAAACTACAAATATACAGAATGAGTTTCACTTGTTGCTGGTAAGCAGATAGGTGACTTAAGATTCTACCAATCAGATGCATCAATGCTTCAGAACAGGGTTAGCTGGAAGCAGAGACATGGTAGAGGTTGTCCCTTCTTCCCCACAGAAGGCACAGTGTGGGCCAGAGGCACAGCTCCCTTGGCAGCTGGATCTGTTGTGGCTCCTAGAAGATCAACCAGGATGCTTTTTTCTCAGTTTTCCTTTCAAACAAATCTCTTAATGCTTAAACCAGATGGGGAGGATCCCAATTGTTTGGTTTATTTTGCTTTATGAAAAAAAGTCTCTGGTCCAATTCAGATGATTCAGGGGCAAAGTCTAAGAAGACTTTTGTTATATATTGTGTGAGGCTTATTCAGGGGAAAATTGGCCACAGAGGATAAAATGGACCAAAACCCATCATTCCATCTTTCCAGAGCTTGATCCCAACCTCTTCCCTCTTCCCTTCTCCTTTCCTCTGCTCATCACAGGAGCTCCTTCATTTCACATCTCCTGATAGCTGCTCTCTGTTCCTCAGAAGCAGGGGACATCAGTGAGTATTTCCCTGTATCATTCAGGAGTGTCAGAGATCTTAACCATTGGTGTACAGCTGGCGAAGGATAGAGTTGGTCTCGATCTCTCTGAGTGGAGATCAGGTGCTTCCCCAGCTCTGGAACCATAAACCATCCAGGCATCTGTGGACGTCATTAGGCTGGTGTCCAGTGGAAAAATCGGTCTGACTCATAACTCAAGTTCCCCTCCTGCTGCAAGGTTAGTGTGATTCTGGGAGCATTTTGTGGCCCTCTTTGAGCCCTGGATTACTCATCTGCCAAAAACAGAATTGAACCAAATCGGCAATTCTTAACCTTTTGGGTACCACAAACCAAAATCAAGTCCAATTAGTTCAGTGATCCTTAGGGCAGAGTAGAACAGGCCCATAGATTTCTGGGGCTGCGAATCTTTATAAAGGACCCCTGGTGGTGTAGTCTATAGGGTGTCATGCTACTGACTAAAGGCTATTTCTCCAGCAGTGCAAATTCGTCATCTGCTGCTTGAGATAAAACTGGGCAATCTCCTCCTATGACAATTCACTTCCTCAGACACCTGGTGGAGGGCTTCTGTGAGTCAGAATTGACTTGATGGCAGTGAGGTAAAGTTTTTGCGGAAACCTTTGCAAAAGCAGACTGACTCATAGGTTTGTTTATAACCCAACACTTAACACACTACACAGTACTGGGGCTTCTTCTGGGGCATCATCAACTCTGCTCAAGCACAGTGGTGTTCCTCTTCATCTTCCTATCACAAAGAACTAAAATATTGCACTCACAGAGTTAGCTGTAAAATAAAGACTTAAAGTTCATTGGAATTAAAAATTTAAAAAAAAAAAATTTTAGTGGTTCCCCAAGAAAGCCATGATCCAACATGACAAGAGTTTTGTGCTAAGATCTCCTGGGCTGCTTCCTGGCTCTGCCTCTTGAGCAAAGTTTTCTCTTCATCAAGTCACAGTTTCCTCATCTTTAAAATAAAGATAATAATACCTGCTTCACCAACTTTATGAGATTGCTAGGCAAATTAGACCATAACAGAGGTGAAAGATGCTTGTAAGTTGTTAAATATTTTCTAAATGTGAGAGAGCACTGAGACAGCTTGTCAGAGGGATGATGGCAACATCATTTCTGAGTTCCTGGAGTTCCCGGGGGGGGGGGGGTGTATCCTCCTATTCCTCTCCCGCATATGCCTGCCCTGCCTGGACTGAGCCTTCTGAATGGATGACTCTCCTCTGTCTCGTGGGGCTTCATCGGGGCTGAGTCACGTTCCACCGGTCCAGGTCTGTGAACCTCACATTCGCCCAGAGCTCCTTGCACGCTATCTCCATCTGTCTCACCTTCACTCAGCCCACTGACCTTTTCTCCGTGGCTGCCAGGGGGAGGGGGGATCTGTTCATTCACCCTCTTTTCCACAGAGAAGCAGACAGCAGTCAAGGAGGAAGGATGGTACCAGCTGTCCCAGTTTACGGTCCTCTCCTATTGCTCAGACCAAGTGTCTAAATTTGAGGCTTGAAGCATGTGAACCAGGGATACAGCCTTACTCCCTCTGCACATCTCTCAGACTGAGGGGTGCAGGGACATGCATTTTCAGGCTGCTGAGTGGCCACTCTCTCACAGACGCCCCCAGCCCCTCCCTTGGAAAGCCTGTGTCTGTCCCAGGCCTGACCTGGCCTGCACACACCACGGCTACATCAAACGAGGGGAGTGGTGGAGTTGGTGATTACTTGGGCATGTGGCTCACCTTCCTGCCAACATTTTCCCCAACAAGACTTCACATGCCACCCACATTCTCCCTCTCTGGATAGCAGAGAGGATTAAAGTCCACCCCCCATCCCCCTTACTCTTAACAAAGGCCTTCATCACCCTGGGGCAATACAGTCTCGAGCCACTCCCCACTAACCCCCCATCCCCATCCCCACAAAATCCCTCCTTCCCACCCAGCTCTGGCTCTACTCCCCTATATGTGGCCCCACACAAGCCTCCTAGAAGTGAGGCAGATGCAGGCAGGATGTGAACCAGAGCCAGCCCACTCCAAGAGGATGAACTTCCAGTGCCTGGAGGTTTCCCCAGATAGCAAGCAGCTGGCAGTGACAGTTGCTGTTGTTGTTAGGTGCTGTAGAGACAAGTACAATTCAGAGACCCTGAATCCTGAACAGACCTGAATCCTGTTCTAGCCTGTGCCATCTTCACACTTCCTGACACACTAGACCTCATTGCAGTAGTCACAATGTCAGTCCCCAGTTCATCTGGTTGAGGGTCTTTCCTTCATCAAACCCTCCACTCTTCCAAGTATCATGTCCATCTTCATGGAATAGCGGCTCCTAGGAACATTCCCAAAGTATATGAGGCAAAGCCTTGTCACTCTTGCCTCCAAAGAGCACTCCAGCTGCACCATCTCCGAGATATATTTGTTTGTTCTTTTGTCAATCTATGGAATGTTGAGTGCTCTTCTCCAACACCACAGCTCACAGGGATCAATTCTTCTTCTTTCCTCCTTATTCATTGTCCAGCTCTCAGATGCATTGCAAGTGATCAGAAAGTCTATGGCCTGGATCAAATGCACCTTAGTCCTCAGAACTGACAAATTTACTCATTAATTTGGAGAGGTCCCTAACTGCGGACTTTCCCAGTGCTATGTGTCTCCTTATTTCCTGACTGCTAATACCAAGGGTGTTATTTGTGGATCCAAGCAAGATGAAATTGTTGACAGTTTCTGTTTTTTCTCCATCTATCATGATGTTGCCTATTGGTCCAGCAGTAAGTATCTTTGTCTTCTTGACATTGAAGTACAATCCATATTGAAGGCTGCAGTCCTTGATCTTCTGATCAAGTGTCTCAAGTCCTCCTCACTTTCAGCAAGAAAGGTTGTGTAATCTGCATAACGCAGACTATTGATGAGTCTCCTTCCAATCCTGATGCCACATGAGTCCAGCTTCTTGAACAATATTCTCAGCATACAAATTGAATGGAGAGAGAATACAGCCCTGACACATTCCCTTCTTAACTTTAAACCGTGCAGTGTTCCCCTGCTCTGTTCCCACAGCAGCCTCCTGGTCCAGGTGTAAGTTCCTCATGAGCACAATCAAGTACTCTGGGATTTCCATCTTTAAAATAATCTTTCCACTGTGGAGTGGCTGGTGGTTTTGAACCACATGCCTTTGGGTTGGCAACACAGCTCCTTACCACTAATCCCCCAGCGCTCCCTGCAATTACAACTGTTGTTTTGTGCCAGAAAATCACATACATAGTTCACAATATACTGAAGAGCAGAGAGGTCTGGTGGCTCGTGGTAAGAAGCTGTGCGTTACAATCTCAAAGGCACGTGGTTCGACTCCACCAGTTGCTCCAGGGAAGAAGAAGGGGCAATTCAACCTCTGACGATCTGAATCAGCTCCAACTCAAGCCCACACCACCACCATACTGAAGAGTAAATAGCTTACTTGCAAGAATTAGTCTAGTAGAGGGGGCCTGTAAAGGGAATGAATAATGCCCACCCCACAAGTGGCTGAGTACAGAAGTACAGCTGTGGAGACAAGCCCCGGAATAGCTTACTGAGAATGAGCTAGGCTTGCAACAAGGATGAGCACTTCTGATGCTCATTACAAAGCTCTGGGCCCTCAGGACATGTTCCCCTTGTCCGCTCACTCTCAGAATCTGGCGAGGCTTATGAACTCTCACTGCGTTGATGGTGGATAGAAGAAGGTAAGTGTCCCCAGAAGCCTTGCTGCATCTTCACCGCAGGACCAACCGAGGTTCCAAGGGCACGACAGCGAGAAGGGGCGGTGTACATGTTTCTTCCTGCTGGGAGGGCTTGTCACAGCCTCTGAGCTGAGAGAGGAGACATCCCCCTTCCAACACAGGGCATATTCTATTATTTATCAACCCTGAGGAAGGCTGCCCACGCTGGACTTCCAGCTGATTAATTGGACTCCATGACAACTTTTTTAAAAGGAATTTTCTGAGGAGCAGCGTTGTGTCCTGCCCCAGGGGTCCTCTGAGGTTTCCTCCATCTCCTTGAAAACGCAGCCACTGCTGTCTCTCACGGAGCTTTAATCATACAAGCTGGGTAATTCCAGCCCCATCAGAAGCTGTGGTGGGGTGAACACAGCCTCCGATGCTCAGGGATGGGGAAATAAGTCCCTTTCTTGGCTGAGATGAAGAAAGTCTGCTGGGCTGATACACGGGGGACTGCTGGTTCATTTGTGTGGCACTGGTGTTTTGATTGCAGCTGCTGGTAGGTGACAGTGTGCTGTTTCTCAGATCCGAATGTCGAATGTCGACATTCACAGGTTTGCGTTTCCTTCTGGTGAGAAAACTTCAAAAAACAAAGGCTCTCAGATAATAACTGTAATCAAGGCAGAAGCCCTACTTCAACAATTACTTTAAGAATAGGCAGCAAATACCACTATGTTTGGGTCAGCTCCTTGTCTCATTTGATTAGCGTTGCTGTGGTCAAGGCCAACATCCACAGGATGTTCAGGGTGGTCAGAAGGCCCAGCTGACTCTCTGTCTGTGACCTAAGCACCAGATCAGGAACCACAAACCCAGTTGTGCAAAATCTACACTCACATTACACCTTTACAGGCTCTTGGCTTTATGATCAATTCATTGGAACATTCTTTCAAACTGCTAGATCCTCATTGAAATGAGTTTACTTGAAGAGAGGCCTCCTGGGGAAGTTCTGGTCGCCTTGTCCTTAGGGAGTTGCCCCTCCCTGGTGGTTCTAATCTACCAGCAATCTCCTCCTGTGCAATTTATAGCCACAGAAACCCCACTTGAGGGGAAGTTACTCTCTGTGTAGATTGAGCAGCCTGAGGTTATCCCAGGTGGAGAGGACCAGGTCAGCCTGCTGAGAGGGCAGATGAGGCTGCAGCAGAAGGCTCCAGGCAAGAGGCAGAAGCTGGGATTGGACAGGCAGTCCGAGTCAAGGTCTGTAGGACATTGCTAGTCAGGTCTGGGAGTTTAAGCACCTGTACTTGTTCTGAGATTTAGGACAATTAGCTACAGAACGGCTGGGGAGAGGATGCCTGAGGACCAGTGGACCTTCTGGGAAAGAGTGAGATCTGTGGAAGGTCAGCTCCATTGAAACCTGCCCACCATGGGTGATCCTGTTGGCATTTGAAACACCAATGGCATAGCTTCCAGCATCACAGCAATGTGCAAGTCATCCCAGTACAGCAAACTGACAGACAAGTGCTGAGGATAGTGCAGGGTAGGGCAAGCCTACTGTCCATAGGTGCCTATGAGGACTTATAGTCGACTCAGTGATGGCTAACAACAGCACGAAGAGAGAGGAAGAAGGGAGCTCTGGTGCTGTCATCTATCTGTAGGGAGTTGTTCTGCTAACCTAAAGTTGGCACCTCTCTTGCAGTTTGAATCCATCAGCAACACTGAAGGCAAAAAAGGGGCAATCTCCTCCTGTGCAACTAAAAACCTGTTGGAGGGTCAGCTATGATCGATCCTGAAATTAATGAGTGAATGAGTGAGTGGGGTGGGGGGAGGATTTGGGGAGGGGAGACAAGGGTACAAATGGTTATCAATTATAAGTTAACTGGTCAGGGTGCTTATAACCAAAAGGTCGGAGGTTCTAGCTTACACAGAGGCACCTTAAAACAAAGGCCTAGAGACCTAGTTTTGAAAAATCAGTATTGAAAATCTTATGAAGTATGGCTCTACCTGGCACACAAGGGATTGTCAAGAGGCAGAAATCCCCTTCCTAGCAACTGGTAACTAACTGGTAGAAAGGGAGACTGGCTGACAGTGAGAGCAGCGAGAGAGGAAGAGGAAGGGTTTGGGTGACTACAGGCATCCAGTTGGAGGATACGGACACAGGTACCCTCCCAGTAGCTAACTGCTAGTCTGGGGCTCCCTGACCCAGCCTACCCCAGAACTGGCTGGAATCTCTGGTCCCCCTTCCCAGTTTCCCTCTACCCCCACCCAGCAAGGCTTGAGACAGTCCCCATTTCTCCAGCCTCTTGTTTCTCTAATTTTATGATTGTATGAAAATAAGGTTCCCAAATTGCCTTTAATTAGCTTTAATAAGACAGCCTTTTTGCTAATTAAAATGATTATTAAGAAACCATTTATTGAGAATGAACACAGTTGTTAGAACCTACGAGAATCCAGAACTCCTTATAATAACAACAGCAGGCACCACCAGTCCTGTCCTGCCACCTGTTTGTTCATTTGCCCCACTCCTGAATTCAGTGGGGTGCTGCTCAAGCTGGGGCCCCAGGGTTAATCCTCTCCTTCTTTCCAAAGCACCTTTGAGTCAGATGGTGCTGCGATCCTACAGCGGCTCCTATCTCAGGGACACTGCACGGTTTGTCCCCTGTAATGCACACCGGTGGCCTGGTGGGCAAGGTGTGCTGCCAACCCCAAGGCAGATGGTTTGAACTCGCTCCTTGAGATAAACATTGGCAGTCTTCTCCTGTCCAATTTATAGCGTCTTAAAACCTGCTGGAGGGTAAGCTATGAGTCAGTTCCTACTCAATGGCAATGAGGTTTTGAGTTTTAACGAGCATTGATGGTTGTCTAGCAAATAGCTTGGTGGGTTGTCATGGAGTCATACAATGTCCAGTGGGTTCTTCACTTTCCAGGCCTGGCCCTTGGCATTGTGATGCTGAGCACTGATGGAACCTGTAACTCAAAGAAAGCTACACTCCTGGGTGCTGGTGGAGACTGGAGCTAGCAGAGGCAAACAATTCATTCAAGTTCTCTTCCATCTCTGGATGCTCTGTGCAGGCAGCTATGGCTAAGGGTATCTTGTCTCAAAGTGAGTGAGGGGATCCAGAGACGCCTGCCTCCCACCAGGAGGAAAGCAGGGCCTTGCAGTGAGGTGAGGCCCAAGCATGGAGCCTTAGTCTCTGAGGTGTGGCTCAGGGGTCACAGGTCCCCTGCTGCTGCCTCCTCACTCAGCCCAGTGCTGCATAAATGCTCACAGCCCCTGGGTGACAGCAAAGGACTTATGTCATCTTCTATTCCTCTAGGAGCCAGAGTCTAGAGGGGCTTGGGCAAGAACCCTTCTGTGACACCCAGGGCAGGGGCGGGCTGGGCTGTCGGGGTGGGTGCAGACTCTGGTCCAAAGTGGCACAGAAGTCTTGATTGGAGAACATGCATAGACCTTTTCCAGGAACATGGTCTGGGATATGTCTGCCTGTCCTAAGCTTAGCCAGATACCTGGGTGCAGCTAGACCTGGGCAGGTTGTCCTTTACTTCCCCAAGCCTGGCCTTCGTCAGTGTACCACTCCCACAGTTCCCTCTGGCAGCCACCCCAGAGCCCTGGTCAGCTTGCAGCTGGGTAACTGGGTGCTTTTTATTTTATGTTTTGTTTTTTTTTATTTAAAATGTTAGTATCTTTGTGTGTGTGTGTGCCGTCAAATCAGATCTGACAGGAGGAGATTGCCCTGACTTCCCCAGCAGAGCATCTGATGGATTCGAACCGCACTCCTCTGGGATTACAGTGCAGCTTCTCGCCACTAGGCCACCAGGGCTCATATTTTAAAATAGTATGTTGTTGTTAAGTGCCATTGAATCATTTGCAACTCAGTGATCCTATGCACAACAGCTCTGAACTCTGCTCTATCCTGTGCCAACCTCATCATCTTCAACACACCCACCTCCGTTACCCCAGTCACTGAATCAATCCACCTCATAGAGGGCCTTCCCCTCCTGCGCCTGCCCTCCACCCTCCCAAGCATGACGCCCTTCTCCACGGACTGGTCCCTCCTTGAAACATATCCATAGTATGTCTGATGGAGCTTGAGAATCCTTGCCAGCGAGGAGCAGCCTGGTTTAACCCTCTCTAGAATGAATTTGTTTATTCTCCTAGCAGTCCATGGTATATTCAATGCCATAAATATATAAATAAAATAGTAGATGCTATTTTTTAAATAGTATGAAACACAATGTGAATTAAAAAAACCATAAAAAATACTAAAAAATTAAAAGAAAAAACTGGTACAGCAGGAAGAATGTGGGCTTTGGACTACTAGAGCCTGGCAGTCCAGTCCAGTGGGCAAACTTCTAGCTTTGTGACCTTATGGGACTGCACTTTGGTCTCCATAGAATCTTCTTCCCATGCGGACTGTTTTCAGGATTATAATGAAGGCGCAGTTGCCCAGTGCTCGGTTGTTTTGCTTAAATCATCTGTTTCTGAATTCGAGCTGTATCTCTTGCCCAGTGCGTGGAGAGACGGAAGCTTAGAGTTGGCAAAATACGAATTTCACCTCAGCCAGGGAAGGCCAAGGCCCAGCTTCTAGGCTCTCCCCTCCTCGACTCAGCGAGGCGCCACCAACACCACACTGTAGTTCTCACTTTGGTGATAAGAAATCAACAGGGGAGTTCTAAGAACTGCTAGTGCTGTAGACCCATCCAGGAGAATGTTGAGCAAGTGTCCAGGGTGGGGCCCAGGCCTGGGTGCTTTTTACCAAGCCCCCACCCGCCAACCCCCCGCCCCTGTGGGCCTGAGATACACCTTTAGTTCAGGACAGGTGATTTAAGCCAAACAACCGAGATTTCTAGAATGGAACAAAGACAGACATCTTCCTGGAGCAAAGGACAGGGAAGCTGGTGGGTGCTCTCCTGCCCGCAGGTGACTCCTTCAGACACACAATCACACTCCCACAGTCACACACACGGACCCACACGCAGCCCTATTCACACCTCTGCTCACTCACTGCCACGGCCTCTCGCACTCACACCCACTGTCCTTTCGGGATGAGTTCCGCGGCCCAGGCAGGGCCAGAGAGTGGGGCCCAGCGCTCCGCGGGTCCGGGGCCTGGCCGACCCTGGCGCGCTGCTGCCGGTGACAGCGCGGCTCCTTGGAACCCGGGGCGCTCGCAGAGCCCCTGCCGGGCCGCGCCGCGCTGCTCTGGCTCTTTGTTATGCTAATTCCCCTTCCCAGCTGGTGCCAGCTGCTTGCACAATGAGCGCCTGGAGCCCTCGCCAGCCCTCGCCTGCCAGGGAGTGGGGGCGGGGCGGGGGGGGCACCTCGCCCTGCGGGCCCTTACCCCCCACCTCACGCCCAGCCCGGCCCGGCCTGGCCAGTGGTAAGTTGCCCAATAAACAGCCCACCGCCTGTGTCTCTGCCCCCGCCCTTGCAGGGCCGCGTCTCCCGGGGCCTGCAGGGCATCCGCTGATTCATTCCAGTCGCCCCGGCTGCCCGCCCTCCAGGTGCCAGGACTTGATGAAAAGTAAAAGGCTCCTCGGCGGCTCGAGAGCTGCGCGGATGAAAGGGAAGCAGCCGCGTCCCAGACCACACAGCTAATCCTCCCATAAACCTCGAGCAAATAAGGAGAGAGGAAGAACAGGCCGGCTACAGATGTGGAGTGCAGCCTCCGGGGATCCCCAAATTAAAACTCGTGCAGGGGAAGCACTTGGACCATCACCAAATGACACTAATTGGGTTATGGGACCATAATCTGGGCTCGTATGAAAAAAGAGAGGTGGGGTAGGGGGGAACCAACAAAAAACCAGCTCTAGCCGCAGCTGCAGGGACTGTCTTCATAAAGAGAAGGGGGAAAGTCCGCTATTTTATTACTCGTAAACATGCGAGAGAAGGGGCTTCTCCGGTCTCCCCCTGCGTGGTGCCGGCAGGCGGGTTGCTGGAAGAGGGGCGGGTGGCAATCCTGTGCCAGGAGGAGCTGTGTTGTGCCTGGCTGGCTCCGGGTGTGTGGCGCTAATGGGGGTAGGGGGCAGGAGGGGGGGGGGAGCAGAGGCACAGCAGAGTGGGGGAGGGTGACTGCATTGAGACTCCATGGGGGAGCAGGGCCTAAGTGGAGGAATGCATTTCAGACAATAGGTTAGCATCTGTATGCAGAAAACAATCATTCTAAGTTGGAAACCCTAATGATTGATTCTTTAAGAAACACTCAGAAGCAAGTTTCACAGTTTTTCTTGAGTTGGGGAGGGGCAGGGAGGAATGACGGCATCTTGGAGAAGGAAATGAAGGATTCAAGCTAAAATCTTCAGGAGTCCCAGGTGTTAGGATCATCCATGCTAGGATCAGAAGAGAACAATCTTCAAGGCCTTGAGTCCTGTCGCAGTACACGACAGGACATGAAGGAAATGAATATCCCAGGAGGTCCAGGGGTTTGCACACCACTAGATGGACAGTCGGTGACAGAGCTGGCCAAGAACCTGCTCCTTTCTTCTAAGCCTGTGCTTGGGCCTCCAACTCGGTTACAATTCTGTCAATTGGAAGAAGCACTCATTTGTAATTGATACAGCAGACTCTAAGAAAATTTAAAAGGTTAGACAATTTTAGAATGAATGAAAACATTGTCTGATCTATGATACTTGGTGTTGTTATTGTTGTTGTAAATTATCAAGTTGGTAACCACCCTTTACTGACCCTCCAGCAGATTTTAGGAGGCAGATAATCACAAGGGAGGTGGATTTAAACCAGGTGGTTCTTGACTGAATGCCGAAAACTAGAAGGATGTTTTTGTGCTTTATTGATGATGCAAAGGCATTTGACTGTATGGATCACAACAGATGGTGGCTAACATTGAGAAGAATGGGAACCCCAGAACACTTGATTGTCCTAGTGTAAAACCTATATTTGTACGAGGAAGCTGTTGTCTGAACAGAACAAGGGAACACTGCATGGTTTACAATCCAAAAGGAGTGTGCCGTGAATGTATCCTTTCTCCAAACCTTTTAAATCTATATGTGGAACAGATAATTCAGGAGGCTGTACTTTATAAAGAATGTGATATCAGGATTGGAGGAAGACTTATCAACAGCCTGCATTAGACAAATGACACAACCTTGCTCAGTAAAACAGAGGAGGGTTTGTAGCAATTGCTGCAGAAGGTCAAAGACTGTAGTCTTCAATATGGATTGCATCTCAACATCAAGAAAACAAAGATTCTCACCACTGGGCCAATTGGCAGCATCAAGATAGATAGAGAAAAGATTGAGATTAATAATTTTATTTTACATGGATTCACAATCAACTCTCTTGGCACCAGCAGTCAGGAAATCAAAAGACAAGTGACTTGTTAAGGACTTCTCCAGATCAGTGATGTCAGTCTGAAGATTAAGGTGCACCTGATCCAGGCTCAATTGCTTGCTGTGCATCTAAGAGCTGGACAATGACTAAGGATGACAGAAGGAGAGTCAATGCCTTTGAGTTGTGGTGCTGGAGAAGAGTACCGAACATTTACTGCCAAGAGAACAAACATGACTGTCCTGGAGAGGGTGAAACTAGGTTGCTCCTTGAAGGCCAAGATTTTGAAGCTCTGTCTTACATACTTTGGGCACATGGAGGAACCAGTCCTTGTAGAAGGACATTATGCTTGGAAGGCTAGTGGGATAGTGCAGGAGAGGAAGATCCCAGATGAGATAGCCTATGACTGTGGCAATGGGAACAGTTGTGTGAGAGACAGTGTGATTGGCTCAAGACGGGGGAGGGTTCAGAGCTATTGTGCATAAACTCATTATGAGTCTAGTTGACTGCGGGCAAATAACAACCACCACCACAACAGCCACCTTTGGGTTGCCAGTGCAACCCTTTACCACTAGAGCTCCCTATAATGAGAGTAAGCGTGGATTATAAATTCTTATAACTCGCATCCTAAAATTCTTTGTATTTATTCATTCATTTCACTGGTATTTGTTAGGGTATCTGTCAAATAAAAGGACTCAAGTTTTTGTGTGCGTCCAGCATTTTATAACCCATGGTTGATTTGTGTGAAAAAGCTAAGCGAAGATAAAGCAGATAGAAAGATGGCCCTAGAGTTTCTTTAAAAGACTTGTTTGTTTAGGGACCAACACTGTTTTTAGAGTTATACCTGCCCCTCCTATGTCCCTTATGCAGAAGCATTGTGGCTAAAATCAGTTAGATCAAGGCTGCATTGCCTGAAAATTCTCACTGTTCGGGCTTACTGGTTGGGATTCTACCCACCAGAAAAGAAACGTATTTACTCCAAATGCTGCATTTCCAAGCAATGAGAGGACAAGGCTTTAGACCAGTTACCCTGGACCAGCTTGGGCTGTCGGGTGAACTGTCTCTCCCAGCAGGCTCAAATGCCATCCGCTGGTGTCAGTCTAGAGCTCTCAGAGCTGGAAGGGTATATGAGAGCACAAAATGGAACCTTCTTATCCCAACAGTGCCTTTGCTTTCATTGCACTCTGGTGCCCGTTTCTCATTCCTGAACCAAATATATGGTTCTGTTTTGCTCAGTCTTGACCTATCAAATAAATCAAGAACAATTAAAAAAAAAACAACAACAAAAGATGAAAGTACAATTTTTTTTTG
Source organism: Elephantulus edwardii (assembly GCF_000299155.1). Lineage (NCBI taxonomy): Eukaryota > Metazoa > Chordata > Mammalia > Macroscelidea > Macroscelididae > Elephantulus > Elephantulus edwardii. The sequence continues at coordinate 12,919,870 of NW_006399813.1, read as the reverse complement.
TGTGTGAGAAAAATTTGTATTTAGAATTAGCCAGTTGGACTCAGTTTAGATGATTCCAATTTTGTTGGCAGTGTCCAAAGCATCATAGTCAGGAGCAGGTCGAACATAGGCCTTCTTCTCTCCATCAGGCCTCATCAAGGTGTTGACTTGGCCACATCAATGTCATCGAGCATCTTTACAGCTTGTTTGATTTGGTGCTTTTTGGCCTTGACATCCACAATGAACACAAGTGTGTTGTTATCTTCTGTCTTCTTCATGGCTGACTCAGTGGTCGGGGAAATTTGATGATGGCATAGTGGTCAAGCTTGTTTCTCCTGGGAGCACTCTTTTGGGGGGTATTTGAACTGCTTTCGAGTCTCAGCGTCTTAGGCCGCTGGAAGGTGGGTGATGTGTGGATCTTCTTTTTGTGTGTATCTGTGGATGCCCTTCAGGACTGCCTTCTTGGCCTTTAATGCCTTTGCTTTGGCTTCAGTTTTGGGAGGGGCAGGGGTTTCCTTCTTCGCTTTCAGTGCCATCTTCATAGAAAAGCGAAAGTACAATTTTTGTAAATACATTCTAATCTTGAAGCTGCTTTAAGTTTCAAGCTTAAAGAAAATATCAAATGTTTAAAGAAAATATAGAAAGAGATGAGACTTTGAAATACAAGTAACTACCACCCACTTCAATTCTATAAGGGTTGTTGTTGTTGTTGTTAAGTGCTGTCGAGTCACAGGCTACTCATAGTGAGCCTATGAAGGAGTCCTCCACGCTTGGGTGCCTTTCATCCTCTGTCCAGGTTCATAGGGTTTCCGGAGGCAAGCTATTATGGAAGTGGATGCCACGTAATTGTATCTTAATTATTTGACAAAAGACAGTGGGCTTGGACATGGTGGAGATGCTGACACAGAGAGAGCAAGGTTCTGATCCGTTGTTCACAGGGTCACTAGGAGTGATAGTCAATTCAATGAGTGGTAACACCTGACAACAACAACACATCCTCAGAACTATAGTTGTTTACAAAATTCGACTGTGGGCTTTATTATCATCTAGAGAAGTATTAAGAAAAGTGTTTTGTCCAGATTATCTTGATTTTTACCCAACTTTGTCTTTTTCTTCCTTTTTTCATTATTAAATTTTTATTGAGATTTTTTTTGAGTGGAAGTTTACAAAACAAATTGGTTTTCCATTGAACAGCTCATACACATTTTGGTGCATGACGTTGTTTGCAATCCCCAGCCCTTCTCTGTGTTCCCTGTTTCCATTAGAAAAATCTTCTCTTTTTCCGTAGTGAAAATGAGATTTAAGAAAATCATTCAATACAGCTACTTAATAAACCTGAACTTTGGAAAATTTTGACAATGAGTCAGAGGCCAGTGGCTTTTCAATCTTTTTCATTTAAAGGGACACTTTTCTCATCACAAAGCCAATGTTCTCATTTTATCTACTATACAAATACATTTATTAAAGATAGTAACTTTATATTTTGCAGCGCTCTTTCTCGGTTTGGAATGATGTGGAGCTGATTTAATTCCAGCCAAAAGAGAAGAAATCTGACATGAGTTAGCCTGTGCAACTGCTTTTCAGGAAATATTATGATTTCCAATGAGATTTATGAAATAATATTAAAAATATGTCGAGGACACTAGTGACTACTTTTGGATCGGCCTTAGTGTCCTGGGACCCAGGTTTGAGAGTATCCCCCTATTTAATTTCAAGACTGCTATATGGAGCCCTGGAGCCTGAACACCTTCCACACAAAGGAAGATCTGGTGGTGTTAGAACCAGGCTTCACGGCACCCATGGGATGCAGTGGAAAAGTCATAGCAGCTCATTCTTATTGCAAGCCTGGACTGTAGACCCAGGCTGGGTAGAAAGAACTACTTCCCCAGCATTAACGTCTTCTCTCCTGACAATAGTCTTAACTAATAACGCTACGCTGCTTTAGAGATAAGTAAACTGAGGCAGTAAAAAGGAAAGGGACTTTCTTTAGAAGGCCAAGTTTGAACAGCTACTCAGCAGCAGAGATTTGAAACCAGGTAGTCTGATGTAAACCCCACAATCTTAACTCACATGACATGCTGTATTTCAGTCTCATGTGATGCTGCCCTTAATCTCTGTGGCTGAGTATCCAGGAGAGAAGCGCCTTGGGCTAATGTCTACACAGTGGTGAAAAGATAGTGTGTGAGAACTGGGACAACAGGATGAGAAATACCTTTATCCCTGAGGAAGAGCAGGCAAACCTTTTCTATCTTTCTGGAGGAGAAACAAAAAGAAAAAAAGCCAAGGAAATATTTTGGTTCCTAAAATTATTTTCTTACCTTCCTAATGATGTTTGAGAACAACAATAATAGCATTTATTTTCCTTATTGAAAGTGAACTCCCCCTGTATTGCATGTGTTGTTGTGTACCGTCAAGTCAGAACCGAACCATAACTGACCCTCTGGTGGGTTTTCAGAGGCAGTTAATTGCATGAGAGGAGATTGCTCAGCCTTCTCCTGTGGAGCAGCTGGTGGCCTTGAACTGAGTGCCTTAGGGATTGCAGTGCAGCTTCTTGCCACTAGGCAATCATGGAACACCACTGTTCTCAGATTTCTTCCATTCCAATTAGCCAGAAAGAAACTCTCTAACCTTTTGCCAAAATCCTTTGTGTTATTCCTTGTCCATCTTTTCCTTATCTTACGCTCTAGGGTTTTATTCATTTTGAGAGTGAAAAGAATGGCTAACTACAATATCAGGTGCATTTCAGGGACTTGTTCACAGCCACAGAGTCCCAGCCAATTCACAGTGGCCACAAGAGCAGTGGAACAAAGTATACTGTTCTTCCATTCTCAAAATCAGTTGCAGGTTGGGCCACTGTGATCCATAGTGTTTTCATTAGCTGATTTCCCAAGTAAATTGCCAGGTCTTTCTTCCTAGTTTAGTTTAGTCTTCAAGCTCTGCTGAAACTTACTCAGCATCCTTATTTGCTGTTAGATGCCCCTGAGTCAACTATGATTCATAGCAACCCTAAGAATAACAGATCAAAACTTTGCTTTTTCCTGCACTTTCTTGACAATCTCTCACTCAGTCCAGTCTATGGTTACAGTCACTGTGTCAGTCCATCTTGTCGAGGGCCGTCTTCTCTTTCACTGACTCTCCACCTTTCCCAGCATGATGTCTTTTTCAGGGACTGGGACCATAGTGACCTTCACTTCTCCAGTGACAGGTAGACAGTGCTGTGCATGAGGTGTCTCACCTCTTAATTTCAAAGATATAAGGGTCATGTCACATCTGATACGTTCTTGTGTTCTTGTTGTTAAGTACCATTGAGTCACCTGCAACTCATAGCAACCCTCTGTACAACGGTTCTGAACCCTGCTCTGTCCTGAGCCAGTCTCACTGACTCCGGCACACCTAACCCCATTACCCCAGTTACCGTGTCAATGCATCTCATCCAAGGTCTTCTTCTCCTGTACTGCCCTTCGGCCCTTCCAAGCATGATATCCTTTTCCAAGGACTAGTCCCCAATGGCCATGTGCCCAAAGTATGTGAGATAGAGCTTCAAAATCCTTGCCTCCAAGGACCAACTTGGTTTCATCCTCTTCCAAGACAGACCTGTTTGTTCTCTTGGCAGTCTAGTGCATGTTCAATGCACCACAACTCAAAGGCATTGATTTTTCTGCCATCCTTTTCATTGTCCAGCTCTTGGATGCACAGCAAGACCATGGCCTGGATCAGGTACCACTTTAGTCCCTAGACTGAGACCATTACTCTTTAGGACTTTTGATTTCCTGTTTGCTGGTGCCAAAAGGGCTGATTGTAGAACCAAGCAAGCTATAATTGTTAACAACCTCAATCCCTACTCCATCTACCATGGTGCGAACCAATTGACCCAGTGGTGAGAATCTTTATTTTCTTGATGTTGAGTTTCAATCCATATTGAAGACTACAGTTCTTGACCTTCTGCAGCAAGCGCTTCAGATCTTCCTCAGTTTCAGCAAACAGGGTTGTGCCATCTATATAACGCACGTTGTTGATGAGTCTCCTTCCAATCCTCATACAATATTCCTTCTCATAAAGCCCAGCCTCCCAAATTATGTTCCGCAAATAGATTCAAAAGGTATGGGAGAAGTGGTTTCCCCCTGGTCTGTCTCCCTCCAGACCAAGGAATCCTGCCCAGGAGCGCCTTTAATAAAGCTGCTTGGGGGCGGGGGTGAAGGTATGGGAGATAGGACTCATCCCTCACGCTTCTTTCCTGATTTTGAACTACGGAGCGTTTTCTTGATCTATTCTGAGGACTGCTTTCTGGTCTGAGTATAGGTTTTGCATAAGCACAGTCCAGTGTTCTGAGATTCCCATTCTTCTCAAGGTTAGCCATTATTTCTTGTGATCCACTCAGTAAAATGCCTTTGTATTGTCAATGAAGCACAGACATTCTTCTGGTTCTCTTTACTTTTGGCCAAGATCCATCAGACATTGATGATAATGTCTCTGGTGCCACGACCTCTCCTAAACCCAGCTTGTATTTCTGGTAGTTCTTTATTGATGTACTGTTCCAGTCGCTTTTGGATAATCTTCAGCAAGATTTGGCTTGCATGTGGTATTAGTGTGATTATTTGGTAAATTCCACACTGTTAGATCACCTGTTTTTAGAACGAGACTAGATATGGATCTCTTCCAGTCAATTAGCCAAGTAGTTGTCCTCCAGATTTCTGGGCACAACCTGGTGAACACATCCAGAACAGCGTCTGTCTGTTGCAACACATCAGTTGGTATTCCTTCAATTCCTGGGGCCTTGTTTTCATATGAGTATAGTTCATTATAACTGCTTCAGAAGGTTCTGCAGTGCTCCTGGAGTTATCAGAGCTAGTTCATGGGAGAGCTGGCCAATCACAGAGGGCAGAAGGAGGTGGATGTCACATGTCTGAATCTGCACTCCCAAGTCTAGACAGAAGCACCGCTTGCTGGAGACACCAGGCTGGGCAGCACAGGTCGTAGGCTGCTTGATCTTCTCTCTTTTGCTCCAGCAACTTGATACTTGCCATTTGTCTTGAGGATCTTGGCAGGAAGCGTGATAGCAATTTATGTGTCTGCAAGTTATTTTCTGTGTATGTTTTCCTTCCCCCTCAAAATATGACTTTGAATAAGGTTTTGCTATTTCAAATCAAAGAGATCACTAGAAAAATGGAGTTTAGAAACATAAGAAATTTGGTGAGAAATGACTAGCCCATCTGCATACCTTCTATCTGTTTCACTGCGGTCATAAGCAGGTGTTCCCCACTGACGAATAAATAGTTTTCATTCTCAAAATGAAGAAATTGGATCCCAACCACTGGGGGAAGGGGGAACCCACACAAGCATCGACAGCCCACCAGAGACTTGTTTACCAAAGAAGATGAAGCTCGTGGTGATGGTTTGCAAACACCACCAGACCGGCTTGTGTAAATTCCCTCCTTTTAGTCATCGCTCTTCAGCCTGTCAGATACTGAAGGGAAATGCAGAAACAGGAAATTACAGACTATTTTAAACGGCATGTTTTATTAAACTCACTTGCTGATGCACTTTATGGCAGGATGGGAGATTCAAGTGTTCATAACTTACATCCTTACAAGTGCTTTTTCTGAAGTGTGTTCCCCCAGCTGAAACACAACATGTAGTCAGGGCTGGAAACAATCCCCTAACTAGGAACTGCTTCACCCCAGGTCATGTAGCTGTATCACATCACACAGAGAATGTTTAGCTATACGAAGCAGACCTCCCTCATGCACTTGAACCCCAAGAAAGCCAGCAAGACACCTTGCAGCAACAACAACAAAAAAAATTATTTTAAACCACCGGATTAAAACACATCAACCTGAAAATGATGAGAAACCATACACTATCTTCTTTTTTATTCTTATTACATTCTCCTCTGCCTGGGACAGCTGTGCTTCTCCTTTAAACTGTCATTGCTAATGCCGTGTTGAATCCTGGCCTTTGCAAAATGCCTGGTTAAGATTGTTGCGGATGTGATAACCTTACCTACAAATGAAACTATTTCAAATGTAAGAGGCTGCCATGAAACTGGATTTGGAAAGGAATTACTTCCCATATGTTTCCTGCTCAGTTTGTTTGAGTTATGGAAGCAGAGCTGCCCTATGGAAGAATCCTTTGTACCCTTGTCTGCTATTTGCTATGGAGACGATTATCTCTGAACGCCCATGTCTTCTCCAACCTGTTCTGCCTCCTTCTGCAGAGAAAGGAAGTACATATACCCAGGTGGAGCAGCGACACAAGCTTTCATGGGCGGGGTGGACCGCCATGCTTTGAGGGAGTCAGTTCTGAGCTCCAAAAAGGAAATCTGTTCATTCACTTGACTTCAGCATTTCTTTAACAACGTGGCATGCAAATTGTTCTAAATTTCTATTGTCTCTAGAGATCATGTGAAGTCATTGTTCATCGTAATCTTGCTTTTGATTGGTTGTCAAACATCTTTAGGCCCCACTTCCTCCTACGGACCCTTGGACCCCCTGGAGGTGAAGTACAAAAATAATAGGATTTTGAGGATGGAAACGTGATCAGACACTTTTACCCTTTTCAAGTACCTTTGGCAGATCACCTTCTATAATTACCCACATTTAGAAAGTAAAGACCAGAGACAAAGGTTACCGGTTTGGTTAATGACATGTACTTAGGCATGTTGACAATCTTCCCCCCAAATCCCAAACTCCCTGCCCTCAATTGCTACTCCCTGTGATTCTCTGTCAGGTCTCTCACACTTTAACTCTTTCAGGAAGGCACTGCCTTTTCTGTAGAGGCTGGAGGATTTGAGCTGACAAGCTTTATTATTAACCCAATATGTCATGTACTGTGCCACCAAGACTCCTCAGGTTAGCTAGGGGAGAAGGATTAAAAGCATTCTTGTGGAGAGGGCTATTTTTCTTAAATTAAGATTTCCTCCAATTCACCCTTCTAAAGCCTAGATTCTTTAGTTTTCCTTAAAGCAAATCCTAATGTGAAAGTTGTTACTTCCTGGTGAGCTGACAGTGCATTGTGTGTCTGAGGTCTCTTCCAAGTGTCTGAGGTCTCTTCCAAGTCACTGAAGATAGTGAATCTACTATGAAACGGTGGCCTGGCCACTGGAGAAAGCTCACTGGATGTCTAATGAGTAGACACAGTATTCATAGGCCATAGCACAGACATGTCTGTCATTCTGATGGCTGCTGAGGGGATTGCGTTTTAGGGAAGAAAAGAATTTCTTGTAATATGCTGCAAAAATCCTAGAAACAAAAGCCTGAGGACTGAAAATTACAGAATTTTATGTTGTTGGCCCTAAAGGCGCCATCGTTCGGCAAAGCAGCAAGTCTGGGGACTCAACTGAGCAGGTGTGGGCATCCTCAGCTCCCGTGAGGGCCGAGGAAATGCCACGATGTCATCTGGAATCTCTGGCCATCAAGAAAAACGTTATCCGGTAGAGTCAGGGGCTTGTTGAAAGCAAAAGAACAACGTGTTTCTTTCATATTTAAATTTCCATGATTTACTCCATTCATCTGACAAATTAATTAGCTTTCAACTAGCTTTCTTCCTTTTATCACATAAAATATTACTTTCTAAGAACAACAATAATACCGAATTGCACGGTGTACTACCAGCAGTAATCCATAGCTTTTAAAACCACTTATATATGGGTCATCTTCTTGACAATTTGACACTTCAAAAAGGAATCGTTCAGGTTTGGGTATTAATGGCTTCATGTCAGACAATTTCTCTCAATAGCTCTCTAAACCTACAGACAAGGACCATTCTAAAATCCCTTTGGATGGACCTTGTTTTAAAACAACTCCGTGGCCACAGCCCACCATAGTTTGAAGATATTTTGATTTTTTTTTTAAAAAAAGAGAAACATAGCCAACTAATATCAAAACAACAAAATCTTAGTGAATTTTTACCATTTTAATAAATATATATCAAGAAAACCTCACTTTTATTACAACACATTCATATACAAGCATCTATCACCTAAGAGTTTTCAACATCAAATGTTTATCAAATCTTGAAAATAAAGAACAAACGTACTAGACTGTTTCGCTATAACACAAGAACATGTTTTAAAAATTGGTCCTTGTGGACAATTGTCCAAATGATGATCCTACTCATACACTGTATGAATGAGACCTATATTTAATATTGATAGCAATAATAAAAAAGCTTTTATCTTGGAGAAACTGGGAGGATTCATTGCCTCCACTTGGTATTTGGTTCCTGTGAAGCACTGCTGAAGGAAGCTTACATCAACCAGTAAGCCTGGAAACCGGAACACACTTTAGCAGGAGCTGGCTGACCTGGGAGGAAACATGTTTCGAGTGGCCCTCTGAACACTCTTGCAAACATATACTGTAAAGACATGTTGTGGAAAATGCAGACCAAATACAGAGTCACTATCACAGATTGAGTCCCATTTCTCCAAAATAACCTTCCTCAAATGAAAAAGCTGTACATTCTTTAAGATAAAACCTTAATGATCACCACATCATTTATTAACATTGTGCTTCATTTAATCAACAGCAAAAGTCATAGATAAAAAACCACATGCCTTTATAATCTAAATGAGTGAAATGAGGCAAAAACAGATTAAAGTATAATGCATGCCACTGGTTCATGAACTTCATTGGACAAAGAAACAAAACAAAACCAAACCACCCAAACCCTAGCAACAGACTGTTGCCATAGACAAGCTCAAGCAGCCAGTGCTGGTCTCCAACAGCTCTCTCCCCATTGTTTCCGCCATCTCTTTCTAAACATGCCAAATCCAAAAGCAACTGGGCATTGAAAATAAAGGAAGAACAGAGATGTTGAATCAAAAGTTGAATGCAATAGCTCAAAGTTAACAGTTTTCAAATAATATTGATCCACCCTGTGTTTTGTGTGTTTTTTAAAAATTTATGTTCAAAATTTTCCTGTTTGTTAAATCCCTGCTGTAACTCTGATTTATCCTTAATTTTCACACTGGCAAAAATTAAGATAAAGTAAGGCACCAAAAATCGCCCTGTATAACGCCTCTCTAACAGCCTCATCACCCATCACAGACAAGCCAGGAACTTGCAGGGATCACCCTCTCGGAAGATTGCTGATTGCGCCCCTAGACAGGTGTGCTTCATTATGCTCAAGCCGATTTCATCTGTCACCCAGACTGTTAAATACAAATACTTAACAGCACCATGAAGCCATTTCAGCTAGCTCCCCTTCTTGAGTCAATTATTCAGAAAAGAGAAAAAAAAATACTGTATCATAGAAAAGAAGCAGACATTCTTGGCTGGCTATATTGGTTGGCTTCCCAAAGAACTAAACTTAATTAATTTGCAAACACATTGAAGGTTCTTAAGGAGTGACAAGCTCCTTGGCAATAGGGGACAATGGGAATATCACAGGGGTACACTGTCCCCCAGTCTAATCTACTGATCTTTTCTGTAAGAAAACGAAGATAGATAACTTTAAAGCATTAAGTCAACTGTGTTCTTGGCCAAAACCACATCGAGAAGTAGCTCACTGATGCCTACTATACAGATGTTTTATGCAATCTGCTCTCCAGGCATTGAAACGACACGGCATGTTCATGGCATAATTTGATCGGTTGTACAAAACTATAAAATCCATTCAAAATAAAATTGATGAGAGCTAATTGATCATGCTGTGCATGCTTTCAAAGTTTCGGTGACAAGATGCCTCACATTTTACTCCCTTTGCCGCAGCACAGTTTGTTACTCGGCGGAGGTTCCTTTCTCCTCAAGGACTTTTTCCACGACTCGCTGACATTGGTTTTCTCAGTACAGCCAGTCTCAAAATAATCGTAAAATTGACCTTTGCACTCAAAAGCCAGGTCGTTTCCCACAGGTTCATGGCTTAGGGGGCCACCATCCCTGTTGGTGTCGTTATTTGCTTTTTCATCATTTAATTTGGCCTTTTCCTGAACACCGAGCGACCTGACATTAGTAATGAATATTTCGCTGGCAGGTATCTGGCCATCGCTCTTGTAAATGGGTGGTCTGCCTATATCAAAATCCACCTGGTGGGAACAACTTGGTAAAGGTGGAGGGGGAGAGGAAGAGGAAGATGAGGAGGAGGAGGAGGAGGAGGCAGTGGAGGCACTTCCAACATTAGCATTGACAGAAAGGGGTAGATTTAGGTAGTGACCACCACATTCTTGGTAAAAGCAGCAGGCATGAAACTTTTCACACTCCTCTTTGGCCATCCGTGGTCGTTTTCGGTAAGGACAGTCTTGGGCCATAAACCACTCCTGGGCAGAGGCGCCGTTGAAAGAGCAGGTCGGGAAGCACCAGTTATTCTGCATGATAATTTCTCCATGGATCCTTTTCATTAAATTGTTTATAAGGACAGATCTTCGGAGGTATACTTCAGGGTCATCGATAAACTTGAGCTTTTCTAAGGACATATAAAGGATGTGGGCTCGCTCCTCAAAAATTGAGATGGTCTACGAGTCAAACGAAGAGGAGAAAAGTTAGGAAACAGGTGGTACACAAATGTCACAGTCTACCTCACTCCTGACGGCCCTCTTTGTGGCTCACCATGTGGTCAAGCACAAGGAAATCCAGACACACAGAGACCTCACTTTGGACTGTTCACTCACTTACAGGTCTGGGAGGGGGAGGCTCAAACACACATAACATGTGTACGCTTCTCAGAAACCAGGAGAGTGGCTACATTGTGGGTGGGAGGTAGTGAGCAGGAAGAATGGGGCCCTATAACTTGTTAATTATGTTTTGGTTTTTTATCTGTAGGCTAACCACCTAAGTATGTACATTTAGGGAAAAATCTGTTGGACTCTAACCTTCAGGTGGGTAGGTGTGTGTTCCTAAGTGGCACAAATGATTAAGCACTCATCTGCCCATTGAAAGGCTGCCCCGCCCACCCAGAGATACCTTGGTAGAAAAAAAGTCTAATGCTTTATTTCTGAGCACTTAGCCATTAAAATCCTTAAGGGGTACAATTCTACCGATACTCTTATGTTGCCCGTGAGTAAGGTCAATGTGATGGCAACTGTTTGGTAAATATTTATCTTCCACTGTTATCAAACTGATTCCAATTCACGGGAACCCTGTAGGATAGAATAGAGCTGTCCCTTTAGATTTAGAAGCTCCACTTTTTATAAAGCAGCCTGTCTTAGTATCCTCCTTGGTGGGCTTGAGCCAGTGACCTTTAGGTTAGCAGTCAGTGCTTAAACCACTGAGTCCCAAAACTACTTATATGCATACGTCACATATAGACTCTGTTTTGACTAAGTGCTATGTGGAAGATGCTGAGATGCAGGTCAAGAATATGTCAATTCTTGGTCCAGCCATCATAGACTGTCAATCTTGTCCCTCTTTTAATCTCTAAGCCCCATGCTTGCCATTAGCTTGATGAGGGACAATGACAATTTATAAGGTTTAGACTCTGACAGGATGTGTCCATTTAAGGGGCAAAGTAGGCTTCCTACTGGGACTGGGCAGAGAGAAGAGAGGACCTAGTCATAGGTGGCGGTTGGTGTAAATCCAGTAGTAACTGGAAAAGAGCTATGACCACAACACAGAAAGTGAAAAGGAAACAAACGGCTTGTGTCCCTGGAGCGAGCTCTTTCAGGTCATAAAAAAAGCAAACTGGTAGCATAGCCTGAAGAGCTGTGAACAAAACCATTCCAGGAGGACTACACGATGACCTACCCAGGGAGGGAAAAGCCTGCCCCCTGCCCAGCCATCCTCATGTCTTGTTATGAGCAGCATCTACAGGAATGGGGGCTCACAGAAGACAAGACAGGAAATGAAAAATATCCCCTACATTTTGGACAACTGTCGTGTGGGTTGTCCCTGGATAGTGCAATTACTTTAGCATGAGGATACTAACTGAAAGGTTAGAGGTTCAAGCCTGCCCAGAGGCACTTGGAAAGAAGGCATGACAATCAATTATTGAGAAATTAGCCAATGAAAATCTTATGAAACACAGCTCTACTCAGGATCCATTCAGCACCTGGTTTGGTTTTTTTATATATCCTCCGTGATTATTAAATTAACAGACAGCTTTTCAAAGATCATTATGAGGAGAAAGAATGGCTTTTTCTGAAGCTTAGATAGTTAGTTTCATAATTCTACTCACTTTCCTGATCCTGTTATTTTCTTCCTATGCACCTTTGGTTCTTTTTAGGAATGAGTTCTGTATCTTAATAAACGGGACATATACAATAAAGAGTGAAGTGCATGTTTCTTCTCTCCTGTACACATTTAAGGGATTGTGAGGCTGACACCTAGGAGGGTAGAGGGAGTCCTACATGACCTCACCTTCAAGGTTCAGAAAGAGAAACACACAGAAGGGAAGAAGTGTATTTCTGGCCACATGAAAACATTATAATCATAACCCTTTTGTCACTTGAGATGTCATTTGAGAAAAATGAAATCAAAAGTAAAAAGACATTCCTTGGATTATTTAGTTGTGCTACTTCTGGGCAGAGGAGCTCTCGGTTCTTTCTTAAACTGCTTCACAAAACATAACACAGGACCCCAAAAAAAGTGACAACGATTAATGGGGCTCTGCTAAGAGCTGGCTCTTTCTCACTGCTTGGGTGGAACAATTTCATTTTTGGAAATGGATCAAGTGACTGTTACTAAGTGTCTTAAACTCTTAATAAAAATAATGACTCTTAAAAAAAAAATCCAACATACTTTATGGCTACAGCTGCTGAGTGGTGGGTGAAAATCCTCTTCCTCCACATATTTCCTCTTAAAGTATGTGATCTTGGATGTTGTTATAGGATTTGAAATTCCCCTGTAATGTGATCCTGTGGGAATAAATCAGATATGACAAATAACATGCGGTTTGCCAGAGGTTCTCCAAATAAAATCCTTTCCTTTTCTTCTAGAAGATAACTCGGTTGCTTATTTGTCTGCACATGTGATGATTAGAAACCAACACCTGACTTAGTAGTTGCTAATATGCAGGATTCTGGGACCCAGGTTGAGCAAGGATTTCCAGTCAATGGTTGAGAGAAGTTTTCCAACTCAGGATTTACTGAATTATTCAGAATCTGAATTCTATGTACAGATAAAGAACAAAATCTATAAACTGGAAGCATGTAAAAGATCTTAGATAATATCAGTCCCAATTGAAGCTGTTTTGTTAAATCTATGCTAAAATACTGCTTTCAACATGTATACATCTACAACCATTGATGCCCAAACAACTTAAAAAATATTACTGGCTTTCTAGGTAAGTAAAGAAATACTTAGCTGTGCAATGAAATTATAATAGAATGCTCCTTTTTTCAAAATACGACACTTAAATTATTAAGATTTAAAATTAAAATACTGGACAACAAAAGTCTACTTTCCACCTCAAAAAATGTTAACTATCAAGAAAATCTAAGTCTGATTTAAAAAAAAAACAGGGTCAGGAACATATTTCTATCCTCTTAGCTTAAAGAAAATTTTTTACAATACCAAGACCAGTAGTGTACATAATAAAAAGAAAGGACATATATAGCTTCTGGCCCCAAGCACAGATTTCTTTAAGTCTTATGGCCGAGACATTTTATCGTAATGTCATATAGTTCCATACAGAGTTGAAAACCCAAATTCAAGCCCAGAGCTAGAAAATCTGGTTTGCTTTTCTTCAAGATGAAAAGTATGACTTACACATGAAACACATGGAGGTGCAGGTTTGAATGTCATTTTCATATCACCTTTGGCCCTCTCCCTGGAGCCCTGGGCCCAGTTACGAGAGTTGCTTTAGGCAGCCAGGGAAGCCCTTAGACCACGAGCTCTTCCCACTCAGAACCACCTCCCGCTCAGTCAGGCCACAGAAGGCAGCAGGAAAGGTCAAGGTCAGTACCTGCCAGCGGGGGTCCAGCTCCCCGGTCTCCCTGCAGAGGGGCCTGCACTGGCCCCGGGGAGCTTGGGCCTCCATAGCTGTCGGCCTCCCATAGTGTCTGGTACCCGGCAATCTCAGCAGCTCCTTCCGAGACAATGGGCTCGCAGAATCTATTCATGGACAGAACCAGAGTCATCTCTGACAGCCTCAGATCTGGAAAAAGAAAATAAGGGGAAACAGTCCTCATGAGGGGCTGGCCCGGGGCTGGCATTGGTAGCTTGATTCCTTTGCTTTGAGGAAACTTTTCCTTCTCAGGCTGCCCCTTCACCCTGAAACACTTTATTATTTTTTCACAGAGAACCTCAGCAAACTCCCTGGCTGCTATTAGCTCAGCCTCTGTGTTCAGCAATCTGCATTTCATGGGTGGTTCTTTAAAATCCCATTTCTTATTGTTCTCAGAGTCCCCTCAGCCCTCTTGAAGACAGCTGCTTTGCCTCCTAAACACATCTTTTTTTTTCCTTTCTCTTGACCTTCCGCAGAAAATGTACTGCTAAGAGGCAGGACCAACACCCTTGCGCTTCCTTTCTATTAATAAGGCAAAATCAATTTTCTAGTCAATCCCCCGAGAGTCTCCTTTGATGAAAATCCTCTAATCAATCAAAAAGGGGGGGAAGGGGGTGATCTCCACCATAATCCTAAGAGATGCTGAGGTTCACAGACTGCTCCACTGGCCAGGCCCCTCCTCCCTGATTCCACCCATTCTACAGTATTGTGGGGCTCTTTCCATGGGTCTTAACCCACAGCAGAACAGACAGAGACACTTGGTAGTTGTTTCCACCAGCCCTGATCGGACTGAACTGGATCTGCCTCCAGTCAAAACACTGTGAGATGAAGACAGAAAATTGGCTCCAGTTACAAGCCATGAGTTGCGGTCCCACAGGAGCCAAGCACAACATCAACGGAGCAGGCAGAATATTAAACAGGAGCCAAGGCTTCGGAGCCAGCTGCAGTAGACAAGTTCTACTGCAGGGCCCAGACACCAGGCAGGAAGTTTCCAAGAGGCAACACACCACTGTCCCTGCTGCCCCACAGCCCTTCCCTCCAGTTCACACCCTGAACAAGTCCTGTAGCTTCAAGAACAGGAGCCTCTGGCTTCTGTGGGGAGCCTCAGGCCCCTGCAGTGCTCCAGTGGTGGGCTATTTCCAGGGAGCTTGGTTTTCTCACTTGCTCTCAAGTAGGGCTCTTGGGTGGATCAAAAATGAGTTCATAGTGGTTACCAGGCTTGCATGGGAGAAAAGAAAGCTTTACACTTATTAGACACTTAGCTTCTGTTAAGGGTGATGGGAAGGCCAAGAACTCTGACCGTCGTTAGTGTCACTGAACCATACATGTAAAGATTGCTGACGCCAATTGCTTTATATATATATACATATATACATATATATATCTCCAAGGGAGAAAATGTGATATTATAGTCAAAAGACCTACAGACCACAGCTCAGCTGTGACAGCACAGGCCACAGGAAGAGAACAGCCTCAATGCCTTGTTAACTGCCAATTCCTTTAGGAGACCAAAACCTTCACTTTCCCACTTTGTGGTTTAAAGAACTGTCAGAGTGAGTGATGTCAGGCCTGCTTTCTTAAGATTGATTGTCGTTCAAATATACACTAAGGGTCTAAGTCTTGCTTTCTTCTTCAAATTATACAGCGTGTAAGACTTTGGAGAGAAAGGGTGAATCTACCATTGTCTTGTGGAGACTATCATTACCTACATGTTATAACAGGGTCCACTACCAGGTGAAGGGACCGAAAACACCGGGGTGGGGGGGGGGGTGGGGAAGGGGCAGGGAGGAAATGGCTTCATTAAAGCGACAGTGTGCTTCTGGCTGACGGGAGATCTTGACAGCACTGACTCCATCCTTCACCAGGGCTTCTCTTTGAAGTCCCCAATCTGACCCATTCTTCATTCTGAAGAATGAAGCAAAGCTCGGTCAAATAGCCTTCTGATCGATAGAGAAGGAGGCCCTCTCACTGGCTGGCATGAGGACTGAGCTGAGCTTGGAGGCTACACCAGCTACCTCTTTTATGATTCCCTAGGGTGCCTATACAGAGACAGCAGCAAGTACTCATTAAAACGTCTTAGCACAAAAGAAAAAAATAAAAGTCAATTAGTTCTCTACAGAGAAATGGTGGAGCTATCACCTACTTTGTTCTTTGAGTTATCAACGAAGAAATTTATCCAACATCAATTTAACAAGCGAAGACATTCTGTCTCTCCACTATGTCAAGCTGATTCAGACTCACAGTGACCTCTACTAGGCTTCTGAAGCTGCAAATCTTCTGAAGAGACTATTCATCATGTTTTCGAACTACCAAACTTTCAGTTAGCAGTCCAACACATATACACTATGCTCAGCATCCATGCAGAGTATCAAAGTGATAGTCCAATCTCTCAATCTATTCTTAAGAGGCAATTATATCAGGCAATGTGATTCGCGCCAGGGGTAAATGGATCACAGCTTTCTGTCAGGTTCAGTAGTCCTCTCCTACTGGACAATAATATTTTCTAGCTTGAAATTTCCACTCCATTTTATGAAGGATTCTGGCAAACAGGTTCCACCTTTCCCCCTATACAGAACTTTTAGAAAAGAAACAAATAAAGGCTGAGAAACTTACACCCTAAGAAAGTAAGCTGGCAGGCTTCTAGCAGCAGTTACCTTTCTTTAATAGGATATTATATGGACCCTGAACTGTTTTATGTTTGCAAAGCACTTGTTTATATTTTCAATGACTTATTGTTGGAACTTTGGTGGTTAAGGATTTCCACATTTGTATTTGTTATTATTGTTTTCAGCATAATACAATCCATCATTCAGTATATGCATTTGAAACTTGGCATAATCATTTTCATCTTGGTTATTTCTTTTCTTCATAATAGCTGAAGATACTAAGTTGGTGGGTTTTTTTTTTAATTGGAAACTTTTACACACAAAATCCTCAACGGCAGAGGCTAAGCTCTGTAAGTGAATTATGTAAGTCTGAATAAAACATGAATGAGTTGGAATATTTGGGAGCAGGGAAAAGATTTTGCATTCCTAATCTATTTAGCACCTACCCTGGGATGTAAAAGTAAGAAGGCAAGTTTAACATTTATGAAAATGTACAATGTGCAATATTAAGCACACCATGCTCCCACATAAATTTCTATTTGTATTTATATGTCTGTGTCCAAACTCAGAATGATGAGATTCACATACAATTCTGATACTGAATTCAGATGTTTAAGTCCACAAATTTATGTGCTATTAATTTTAAGCAGAACTACAAAGACTTTATGCCATTTTCTTTTTTTAACACCAACGGTGACGAGATTCAGAATAAGCCTATTAAAAGTGGTTGAGTCTAAATAGAACAAAACCTCTAAACCTAATGCCTTTGAGTTGATTTTGATTCATGGCTACCTTCTGAATTTGTGAGGCTGTAAACCCTTAGAGGACAAGATGGTCTCCTCTTTTCCCTTAGCGCTGCTGGTAGGATTTGAACCACCAACTCTATAGCTAGCAGCCCAAAAGGGCATGCACTATATGCCACCAGGGCTCTTTTTTGTTTGTACAAGGACTGATTTTTTTTTTTTTAAAAAAGCCCCAGCCCTCTAACCTCAGGCTCCTGCATGTGCATTCTGCAAGCCAAGTGCATGTGATGGAATGACACCTCAAGCATCCCCAGAAGGCTCAGGGCTAAAATGTCAAGCGTTGCCAGCAGATGTTCATAGTCAAGTTACCTGGCATTTCTACATAATTTGGTTTTCCAGATGAGTTGGGCTGTTCTTTCCCCTGAGTCATTATGATGCAAATGTGAGTGGCTGACACACAACACAAGGCCCCCCAGGTTCAGTGAATCTAATGGGAGGGGGACCTGGTCATTCTTGGTCCTCCTCTCTACATCTATCCCCAAAAATGAGAGAACATTTTATTCAGAGCTTTTTAGTAGCTAGAGGTCTGATTTCAATTCTGAGAAGGTGGGAAAGGATGAGTGTTCCAAATCCTCTCTGACCCTGCCAATCTTAAACGTCTTGCCCAGGTGGAAACAGGTTCCTGACCTCGACGTTCTTTGTGACAAAATTTCAACAGTTTGTCTAGATTTCGGCAGTAGTGGTGAATGACTAGAACGAATTCTTTCAATCCTTCTAAGCAGACAGAGGCCGCTTTTCTGTCAGTCCCCACCGTGCACCTGTCTGCCTGGGGAGGTAAATTCCTCAGCTGCAGCCTCCAGAGGTCAGAGGCTTCAGGTGGGGTCTGGAGTCAGGGAATGCAGATGCAGGGCCTGAGGGTAGCGTGGTGGCCACCGAACGGTTGAGACTCAGAACCCACCTCCCTATACCAGACGCATTAGGGCAGATTGACCCCTGTGGGCAGGGGGCGGCCACCTTGTCCTGGCTTCCACAAGGTCACACCCCCGGCGGTTAAGCAGCCTCTGACCCTTCACCAGGATAGCAAGGAGCAACCGCCTGGTCGCCGTCCATAGGCGAATGTAAACAACACCCCAAGTGTCTGGGAACAAAGGGCAAGTTGTCTTTACACGGTGCAGGAGCCTTGTGCCTCTTCTCCTGAAGAATAAGAGCTATTATTATTCTTTCTTCCTTTCTTCTTCTTGCTCTTTTTTTTTTTTTTTTTTTAAACCCCAAGTTTCCTTCTAAGGGAAATAAACACCAAGGTAGAATTCCAAGGAAATGACTCACGGCGGCTGGCAGGGCTCTGGCGAGCCTGGCCCGGGCCCCGCGCTCCAGCCCATAGCAGATGCCGGCCCGGCCTCCCTCCCTCGCCGGCCAAACGCACTCGGAGTCCGCGGCCGCGGGTGCGCCCTTTGCGCCCAGGACCCGGGCCTCTAGGACCCGGCCCGCGCCGCCCCCAGCGCCCAGCCCGCGCCCCCACCCCTGCGGCACCTAGCCGGGCGCTCGGGAAAGTTGCTGAGGTCGAGGAGGCGGGAGGGGAGGAAGGGAGGAGAGAGGCGGAGGCGTGGACCAGGCGGGCAGCAGCCTTAGCCCGCGGGGAGGTGAGCTGAGGACAGAGGAGCCGCCGCCGCCCGCAGCGCGGCTCTGCTGCCGGGGAGGAGGCTGCGGGGGCTGAGGTGGCGGGGGACAGAAGGTGTCAGCTCCCGCAGCTAGTCCTTTCTCTTGCAAATGCGCGCTCTTGACATGCACAATCCCTCCCTCCCCACCTGCCGAGGGCCAGGCCTGGGGGCGTCACCGAGACGAATCCGGGTCTGCATGGATGAGGAAATGAGGGGCGACCGAGGACCCCAAGGTCTCGCCGGAGATGCGGGATCCCTCGCCCTTTGACTCAGCCTTTGGCTGGGTGCGCGCGCGCTGCGACCTGAGCAGCCCGAGAAGCGGCGGCGATTCCCGCCCTCGGAGCCGCGCGGCGTGGCGCACACCGGCCCCGGGAAAGCCCGCGCCCCAGCCCCTAACCCTCACCCCTGGCCGGCGCCTGTCCACATGGGGACTCCCGCGCAGCGGCGGGCGGGAGGGTGCGCGGATGCCGCTCGGCGCGACCACTGGCCCGGAGACTGGCCCTCGCCCTCCGCG
>NW_006399813.1:12819206-12900339 GCF_000299155.1 Elephantulus edwardii | reverse complement strand
CTGGTGCGCGCGCGGCAGGCGAGGGTCCCGGCAGGTCCCGCCGCCGCGTCTGGGGCGCTGCGCCGCCGTCGCTGCAGACGGTTATGGTAATGAGCGGCTCTGTCTAGCGAGGAGCGTGTGAAACCCGTCAATCCTGTTTGCCATTTCCCCGTGGATTTCCGAGGAGAGGTTCTGCAGGATGCCCCCAGGGTGAGAGAGGGAACATGACAAGCGCGCCCGCTCTCCCTCCCTCCCTCTGCTCCCGCCGCCGCCGCCGCTCCTCAGGCAGCACACGGGGCGCCTTTCCCTCACCCCCACCCCCCCCCGCCCTCCCTCCTCCTCCTCCCCTCTCCTCCTGGTGCCCGGGGACACGCGGGCTCAGTTCCAGCCCGCAGACCAGACCCCACGCGCTCCCGGGCTCCCGCCCTAGCCCTGGGGGCTTGGCTCCAGCCGAATAATGTATTCACTCTGCAGTCTTCTCAGATGGCTTTTCTTATTCTATTTAAATTTTTTTTTTTTACATTTGGTCTAGTTTTGTTGTTGTTGTGTGCATGAGTGCATGTGTGCGTGTGTGTGTGTGCGTGCGTGCGTATGAGATTAAAAAAAAAATCTGTGCCTTTCCCACCCTTTGCAAAAGACTTTCTTCTCCTTTGCCACAGCAAACGGAGATGAGAAACAGATGTCTTTGCAGGACCAAACACTTACTCTCCCCTAGCCGCCCGCCCCCGGCGGCTCCCCCTCCTGAGCTGCGTCTGTGTAAAAAAGCAACCTTGGTCCTGCTGCAACTTGAATTGGCAACTCTTTCTGGGTGGGGAGCCTCCAGGGAGAACCTCCGGAAATTAAAAAAAAAAAATTAAAAAATAAAATTTTCTTTTTAAGTAATAAAGGGTTGTCCTTTGTTAAGAGAAATGTAACTTAAGCCCCAGGATCACATTATTTTTGCAAATAGTTATTTTCTCCTGGATTGGACTCAACTAGAGTTTGTTTTGTGAAACATTAATTCATAACTTCTGTCTAGGGACCCCTCCATAGTCGGAGATGGGTCATTTCAGGTGTAATGAACGCAGGCACAGGCCTAATAAAGGGGAGGGGAGGCACCTGCACAAAAGTGTTACAAAGACTATAATGTTTGTTTACTGCTACTATGCCAGATGTGCTAAATATAACACTTCTTTAAAACAGTGATCCTCCGACTGTGAAAAACCAAGCCTCTTGCTGCCTGGCACCCTAGGAACCAAGGAGACACACAGACTGAGAATCCGGGAGCGAAGCAAGGAGAGCAAGGATGGGGATTAGCATCTGCAAATTGAACTCTATCTAATTTGCATGTTTATTTCTTAGAATTGTAATTAAATTTGTGTAATAAATGTTTTCCATTTCATTTGTACACTTAAAATTTGGGAGACTGGCATACAGTTAAGTGAATCTTTTTTTTTTTTAAAGCACATGTGGTTTATTCAATAACAGCAAACAAATATTAAACATAATTTGGACTAATCTGTTTTGAAGGTATATTTGCAGAACTTTGTACACTAAAGACTCTCAAAGGTTTTCAGGGTATTAGGAAGCTGAGAAAAGGCAATTATGTTGAAAACAGGCTAACCCAACAGACTTTCAGACACATTATTTCATTTTTCCAGAAGACATTCCAGGGTTGTATGCCTACAATTGGCAATTGGACACCTATTTTGGTTTTACTCTGAGCCATATTAAATTGCATTGGCTCATTTACAGGGCAGGCCAGTCTGAAGATAATTTAAGAATGGGAATGTGCCACTTTGTGTAATCGATGAGAACTCTGTGCCTAGGTTAAGGGACGAACATAGTCCTCCTTTTGTGGGGGCAAAGGGTCAAAAAGGAAATAAGGGCATTTAAAGCCGTGAGAATGAAAATATCTAAAACTTGTCAGCATCTCAGTCAAACAAGGAAGTAGATGTGAAGGGTTGGAGGCATGGCTTATTATTGTTTTTATCTCCCTATATTAAAGTTTTATAGCATTTAAAGGACTATGGGGAAATCCCCACATACTCTTGGCTGGGTTGAAATCCATAAAACCAAAAAGGAGCAAATTAAGCATAAAACTGAGAAATAACATGAGACTAAGTATCAGCATGGGTTCCATGGGCATCTTTGGGGCCTTGCCTCTGAGAAACAAGCCTTCTGGGAAATCGGCATTGCTCTTGGGTGGGATATGGCTTGGCATCCCTATTACGACAAAATGATATCACAACCCAAGAATCGTATGACTGTATTTCGCAGCACCTTAGTGAATCTGAGTATGGACTTGATGCTGTTTGTTCAGTACTTTAGGTTAGTTCATTGACTGCTTCTCTGCCCTACTTCTACTCTCAAGCTTAATGTTCTCTGAAATGAGAGGCCCAGCTGTTGACATCATGGACCTGTATGTACAAGTAGAAAAGGCAGTTACATTTTAACTGAGTGAGAAACAGCATTTTGAGAAACATTTAAGGTGAATCAGTGGTGTTTGAGGTACAGGAAAAGAAGTGTTAACGATGAAATGTTTGGAATGAATGACTGTCAGGTCTAATGAGGTTACTATGTCCATCCTGAGGACGATGAGGTCATTATCTTGGGATATGCTTGCGTAAGTTCCAGTGTATGAAGTCCCAAGATAGAAGTTTGATTACAAAACTTAAAATAACTCACGCGGCAAATTCACTGAAGGCACTGATTGTTTTTCTTCAGTGAAGAAAAAGAGCGCCAGACTTGAAACTGCTGAAATCTATTTTGCAAAAATAACTTTTTATCATTGGAAAGGGATATTTCACAAATAAGATTTGACGTCAGCAGACTGATGAAGACATGATACTTGTCTAGATTAAGGAAAAGCCTGAATTGTTAACCTTTTAAAAACATGTTGATGTTGATTACTGTCAAGTCAAGCATGACTCATGGCAACCCTACGAACAAAAGACCTGAAGCCTTTCTATAACTATCGTCGTTTCTCAAAGTTCATAGAGTTTCCAGAGGCATGTGGTTTAGGAAGTGTGATGCCACTCCTGCTTCCAACATATAACCTTTTCATAAAAAAGGTAATCTGTGTTTGGCCTGCCCCATTCTCCCCATTCTCAGATCCTTTCCCGTTAAGCTTTCTTCCCACCACTCCACTGAAACTGCTCTTGACAATATCAGCAATGATCTCCATGCTGCTAAATTCAAAGATCATTTATTGATTCTCATTTTGCTTGATCTGCCAGCAACATTTTGCTTCATTTCAGTTGATCATGAAACTGAAACATACCAGTGATCATGAAGGTGGAGCAGAGTCAGGCAGCACTTGACTCTGTTGGATATAGGCATGCTATCGGGGCTAACTCAATGGCAACTACCCATCATTCCACTGATGTCAGCCCAGGCTGTCACCTTGCAGACACAAACTGTCCAATCTTTCTTGCACAGACTGGTGGGTTTGATGTCCCTCGTCTCTCTATAGCCACTCCCTTGCTGATACTCATTCTTATGGCTTTAGATACTAACTGTACACGAATAACTCCCAAATCGATTATGTCCAGTCCAGACCTTTCTCCTGAGCTTCATACTCGTGTTGGTATTCTGATAGGCATCACAAATGTTACAGATCCAAAACGAAATTTCTTCCTGTTTCTGTCTCCCTCTCAACTTCTGCCACCTCCCATACTCTCTATCCCACTAAATAAGCCACTGTTTACTTAGCTCCCTTGGCAAAAATCTGGGAGCCACCTTTGACCAGCTCTCTCTTTCTCCTATTTTCCTGCTTTGTGTGCTACTCCCAATACATCAGAAAGTCATCAAGGCACTGCTTTTAAAATTTTACCAGAATCTGTTTACCCCTTGTCATCTCTGTTATCATCCTGGTTCAATGTACCATTATCATTCCTGGTCTGGATTATTATGAGAGCTTCCCAAGTGATCTCCCTGCTTCTGCTTTCGAGCTTCTCAGCATTTCAATCTTAGGAGTCCCTGGATGGCATAACTGGTTAAACACTTGAGAAAGGTTGGCTGAAGGACACATTGGACCAAAAGCCTGAAAGGCCTGAAAACTCAATGGAGCATAACTGTATCCTGTATACACTGGGATACTATGCGTAAAAAATCTATTAAATGACAACCAGAACAGCAGTAACACCAAATCTATAACTTATTAATGTTATTTATCATGTATCTTCTCCCTGTTGAAGGAAGGACAGGGGCTATATCTTCAGCACCTCGCACAGGGCCTGGTACACGAAAAACAACAAATATTCAATACGTAGGTGCTGGTTGACATTGATAGTTGCACACATCTATACACAAGAAAGCTAAAGCAGATCAGCTGCAGTCATGTTTAAGTAGAATGATGACTCAGGCACTTGGTTTTCTCACTAACTCATCTGCCTGTTCTAGAGTTCTCTGGCCCAGTGTTCTTATCTGCCCTGCAGCATTCCAGATCCTGGAGACATTTCCAAGATCCCCAGGCACCCAGCAGGTTTCACACCACCTCTGCCCACTTGAGAATTCCCAGGACAATATTTCACCCAACTAGATGCTGGTCCTCTGGGCCTGCCCTCCTTTCCCAGGTTTTCATTCACTGCTGAGATGCCTTCCACATGTTATCAGCATCTTAGTATAGTCAGAAACCTCAGAAAGTTGCTCTCCAGGCCACTGTTAGGCTATTTTTTGGCAAAGCCACTTTTTCAGGAACCATGAACTTCTTCAATGCCTTTCTCATGCTCTTTCAAAACTTCTCAGAGACACTTCAATGATTGTGTGCATTTTATATGCACTCATTGAGCTAGGCACTACATACAGGTAGAGAGAGAAATAAGATACGTGAATATGTCAACTTCATTGACTTAGGGCATTGTCATTATAGTGACTTGCATAAAACAAACAGAAATAATGCAACTGTATAATAATTACAGGCTTAGCAATTCTCATGGGAATTCAATGGTACAGATAATATCCAATGAGGAGCAAGAGGAAGTCAGAATAATTTAGGAAAGCAAAAACTGGAGTTGACCTTGAGGCGTAAGGAGATTCTCAATGGTGGAAATGAGGAGATGAATGCAAAAGATTCCAAGTGGAGGAGGAAATAATTTAATGGGAAATACACAGGATGAAAAAGAAAGGGTATCTTTAGAGAAGAGTGAGTAAGGGGAAAAGGGGCGGTATAGGATAATTTCTAGTTGGAATTCTTAGGATATAATCCTTGCTCACCTGAAGAATGTCTATTTGTGTTTTACTGACTATGTAATGGCATTTGACTGGGCAGATCATAACAAGTATGGCTAACACTGAGAAGCCTGGGAATCTCAGAACACTTGTGCTCATGTGAAATCTATACCTAGACCAGCAGGTTGTGGTGCAAACAGAACAAGAAGAGAACATGACATGATTTAAAATTAAGAAAGGAATGATTCAGGGTTGTATCCTCTCTCCATAATCAGTCTATATGCTGAGCAAATTATTCAAGAAGCTGGACTCTGTGAAAGAGAATGTGGCATCAGGATTGGAAGAAGACTCTTCAATTTCCTGCTTTATGCAACTGACATAACTTTGCTTGCTGAATGTGAGGATGACTTGAAGCATTTGCCAAAGACCAAAGAATACAGTTCTCAATAGATGGATTGCATCTCAATGTCAAGAAAACAAAAATTCTTACCCCTGGACCAATAGAAAACGTCATATTAGATAGAGAAAAGACTGAAATTGCCAATGGTTTCATCTTACTTGGGTCCACAACCAATGCCCTAGTACCTTCAGTCAGGAAATAAGGAGACTGATCTCAGTATTGCACTGAGAAAATCTGCAGTGAGACTTCTCCAAATTATTGATGAGCAATGATGTCAGCTTAAGGGCTAAGATGCACATAATTCAGACTATGGGTTTTTACCCCCAATCACTTGCTATGCATCTGAGAGCTTGACATTGAATAAGGAAGACAGAGAAAGAATAGATTGAGTTGTTGTGTTGGAGAATAGTACTGACTATTCTAAGAACTGCCAAAAGAATAAACAAATATGTTTTAGAGAAAGTGCAGCCAGAGTGCTACTTACAGGCAAAGATGTTAAAACTTCTCACATACTTCAGGCATGTTGCTAGGAGAAGGACATTATGCTTAAGTAGGTGGAAGGTGAACAAAAGAGAGCAAGACCCTCAACCAGATGGATTGACACAGTGACTGCAGCAGTGGGCTCAGATGATGAGTGTGTCAGATGATGAGGACGACACAGGATAGGACAGGGTTCAGACCTATTATTGTTCATGGGATTATTATGGGTTATACTTGACACAATGGCACCTAACAACAGTAATAACAATCAATACTTAGTTGTGGGCAGGGAAGAGGAAAATATCTCTGAGGTTTCTACTTGCATTCACATGTGGTCAAGAAACTCTGTATCTACATCACAACAAGATCAAGGTAAAGAATCCAGTTGAAAAATAGGCACAGGATATGAACAGACACATCACCAAAGAAGACATTCAGATGGCCAGCAAGCACATGAAGAAATGTTCAAAATCCCTAGCTCTAAGAGAGATGCAAATCAAAACTACTATGAGACATCATCTCACCCCCAGTAAGGATAGAAGAATGCAACAGAACAGCAAGCAACAAATGTTGGTGAGGTTGTGGAGAAACTGGACCCCTTATTCACTGTTGGTGGAAGTGTGAAATGATGCAACCACTGTGGAAGGTAGTGTGGCGCTTTCTCAAAAAGTTGCAAATAGAGATACCATTTGACCCAGCAATTCCACTACTGGGAATATACCCCTAAGAGACCATAATTGCTACCCAAGCAGATATATGCACACCCATATTTATCATGGCTTTGTTCACAATAGCAAGGAGTTGGAAACAACCCAAGTGCCCATCAATAAACCAATAGATAGAGAAGCTGTGGTATATTCACACAATGAAATACTATGCTGCATTGAAAAACAAGGAACTCATGTAGTATTATTCAAAATGGGTGACCCTGAAGGACATTATGCTGAGTGAAGTATCTCAGTCACAAAGGGACAAATATTGCATTGTGCCACTGTTGTAAAACAGGACTGACATCGGGGTTGGGCAGAGACTGAGAAAGATGGGATAAATAATGTATACTGCATTGAAACAGATGAGAGAGAAACTGTTTAAAAGGGAGATGTGATTAGGTATTTTTGTCATGACGGGAGTCCAGAATGAAGGCTGCATAGTGGAGTGGACCTCGGGGGAGGGATTGTAAAACAATGAAAGAATTTTTATTTTACTTTTCAAAAAGAAGAGTGTACTGGGAGGGGAGGGGTGGGCAGGGAGAAAAGGGCAACACTGAATGAATGGAAATCCAAAGTTTCTGTAAATTTTCATTAAAATTAATTTTTAAAAAATGATTTTAAAAAAAGACACTCCATATCTAGAGAGAAAGTGTAGGTTAGAAGAAAATACAATATGCAGGTTCTGGTTCTGATGGGCTGTTTATAGAACAGACAGATGAAGATGTCCTATAAACAATTATATATTCTCTTCTAGTTTAAAACAGAATTTGAGGGCAAAGTGGGGCTGGGAGAGGGGATTAGGATTAACTTCTGTAAATATTGAGGTTGAAGTTTTAGGGCTTGACACAATTATGGAAGTCGTTGGAAAGGCAGAAGAGTGAAGGACTCAGATCAGAATTTTGAGGAATCTGATAAATGCATTTATTCTGAGAGGAAGACATTTTAGGCTAATATAGGACTTCTTTAAGTACATATTGTACAAAGACACTTATGGTGTTAATTTAAAAGGAGAAAAATGTGGCCTGATGCCGTGGGTTTCTGGCACCAGGAGGTCCCTCCTGACTCTCCTGAGAGCTCCTCACAGAAGTGGTTATCTATTGGAGTGACTGCATTTATTTATTTACTCTCTCAAATGGAAAATGATTTGATATTTCGTCAGATAATCCTGAAATAATCCCTGAAAAGAAATTACCCATTGGAACAAGCTTGGAAAGCTCACCTTTTCAGGGATATTTGTATTTTAATTAGAGTCTCCTAAATGCCACAGGCACTTTAATCAAAAGAATGAATAACTCATGACGTGATTTTTGACATAATGTAAACAAGTAAATATTATTCCTGGACTGACGAGTTCTTAGAGTCCCTCAAATCACACAACATATGTGTGTGCTTTGGGGAACCTATATTAGTGAATGAGGAATGTCAGAATAAGGATGACAGAAGAAGAATTGATGGCTTTGAACGGTGGTAATGGAAATGAATGCTGAATATCCCATGGACTGGCAAGAGAACAAACAAATACATCCTGGAGAAAGTGTAGCCAATGTAGTCCTGGGAGGCTAAGAGGATAAAGCTTCATCTCACAAACTTTGGGCATGTTACCAGGAGAGGTTATTCCTTGAAGGGGGACATCATGCTTGGACAAGAGGAGGCACAGTGAAGGAGAGGAAGACTCTCAACCAGGTGGATTGACACGTGACTGCAGCTATGGGCTCAAGTGTGTCAGAGCTGATGATGACGATGGCACAAGGAAGGACAGGGTTCAGATCTGCTGTTCGTAAGGTCGCTATGAGTCATACTTGACTCGACAGCATCTAACAATGTGTCAATGAATAGGTGAGAATGCTTTGCAGTAAACATAATAATTACCTGTAAATAGGTATTCTTCTAACATACTTGGGTTTTTAAAAATTTTAAAATAATTCTAATTGAATTTTGTATGCTGTTAATCTTGAATAGACTTGAATAGACTGAAAGACTGTGGCAACCAGGTGCACGTCATCACCAACATGTATCCAAACTTCAGGGGGAAAGTCATAAGTTAAGCAGGTAGGTTGAATGGGGATGCAGGTCACCAGAGAGGAGAAGGGAGAGAAGCCTCCAAGGAGGATCAAGGGTCTCATTAAATTAATTAATGACAAACATGAACAAGAGCATGAAGTGCTACAAGGGTATATGAGGGCATGAAACAAATCAGTGTTGACTCTGTGACTTAAAATCTAGGGACTTGGGTTGATGGTATACTGCTCTAGTCTAGCGTAGACAGTAGGAACAGTTATTAGAGCAAAAGATGCTGTGTGTGTGTGTGTGTGTGTGTGTGTGTGTGTGTTTGAGAGAGAGAGAGAGAAAGCACCTCATTGCCATTGAGTCAGAACTAATTCCAGGTTGACCTTCTAGCAGGTTTTCAGAGGACGCAAATCGCAGAGGAGGAGATTGCTCACTGGTCAATGCTCATGTGAGTATTTTCTGTAATGTAACATTTCATTTTTCTGCTCTGTTTTCCATTTCTTCTTCCAAGGAGATTTAGGGTTTTCCACATTATTTTCCTTTCTTTGGAAGTGAGAGCCTGTTCTTTTCTTGACCAAAACCTCCCAAATACATGGCATTCCATTCTATGCAAGAGTACTGGGTTGTTGTTGTTGTTATGTGTCGCTTGCGACTCATAGCGACCCTATGTACAACAGTTCTAAATTCTGCTCTGTCCTGTGCCAATCTCATTGTCTCCAATACACTTATCCCGATTGCCCCAGTCACCGAATCAATCCACCTCCCAAAGGGCCTTCCCCTCCTGCGCCTGCCCTCCACCCTCCCAAGCATGATGTCCTTCTCCAAGGACCAGTCTCTCCTTACATGACCAAACTATGTCAGACGAAGCCTCAGAATCCTTGCCTCCAAGGAGCAGCCCCGTTTAACCCTTTCCAGGATGAATCTCTTTGTTTTCTTAGCAGTCCATGGCATCCTCAGCACTCTTCTCCAACACCAAAGCTCAAAAGCATCAATTCTTCTTTTATCTTCCCTGGTCATTGTCCAGCTCTCTGATGTATAACAAGTGATTGCAAAGACCATGGCCTGTACCAGACTCACCTTAGTCTCCAGAGAGACACCGTTGCTCTTGAGTACTTTAGAGAGGTCCCTAACAGCAGACTTTCCCATCGCAATACGCCTTTTAATTTCCTGGCTGATGGTGCCAAGAGTTCTGATTGTGGAGCCACACAGACTAAAGCTGTGAACAATCTCGATCTCTTCACCATCCATTCTGATGCTGCCAATTGGTCCAGTGGTGAGAATCTTTGTCTTCTTGACATTGAGCCTCAATCCACATTGAAGGCTGCGGTCTCTGACCCTCAGCAGCAAGTGCTTCAGGTCCTCCTCAATTTCAGCAAGCAGGGTTGTGTCATGTGCATAACGCAGATTGTTCACAGATCTTCCACCAATCCTGACACACATTCTCCTCATAGAGCTCAGCCTCCCGGATAATGTTCTGCATACAGGTTGAAAAGGTATGGAGACAGGACACATCCCTGGCATACACCCTTCCCAATTTTGAACCATGCAGTGTTTCCTTGCTCTGTTCAGACGACTGCCTCTTGGTTCAAGTATAAGTTTTGTGTTAGCATGATCAAGTGTTCTGGGATTCCTATTCTTCTCAGACTCAAACACAGGTTGTTATGGTCCACACAGTCAAACGCCTTTGCATAATCAATGAAGCACAGATAGACATTCCTCTGGTACTCCCTGCTTTCAGCCAATATCCATCTAACATTAGCTACAATATCCCTATGAGTACTGGGCTAGGAGAATGAGTTACTGAATAAAACAGTGTAGTGCTACTTTGGTGAGGCCAAGGAGAAGCTATGACACATGAAAGAAGCTGAGTAAGGTGGAATTAGGCATTTCTGCTTGCCTAAAGCCCAAATATCATTCTGACCATGTAGAAAGGGCAGGATTCAAGAGCCAAAATATTGCCATTCTCTTAAAAAAAAAGACATAAAATGAAGGTAATAAGATCCCTGAGAGGGACATTGTAGAGAAACAAAAAATTATAAGTAAATTTCTGTGTCAGAGGAATGTTCATAGAGTTTTTAATGGTTGATTTTTTCATAGTGAATCATTAGGTTCCTAAGACCCTTGTAAGTGGTGGACTTGAACCAGCGGACTTTTGGTTGCACCACCCAGAAACTCTGGAGAGACTTCTAATTTGATTTCAGATGCTCTTTCCTTTCCCATTTATCTCATTGCTGTAAAACAGGTATGCTAAGTGTTTCAGGAGGTTGATAGTAGAACAACACAACCCGTTGCTTTGAGCTTGAACTGATTCACAGCTGACCTTCCAGCAGTTTTTCAGAGGCTGTAAGTCATATAGGAGAAGATTCCCCACCTTTGTCCCATGGAGCTGCTCACTCGCTGGTGGGTCTGAACTGCTGGAGGGGTGCCAGCTTTTGGTGAACAGCTCAACTCCCTTCCCAGAAGGCCACCATATTTATGATCCTGATTATAACATGTATTCAAAAAGTATTTAGGTGATCAATAATGTGCCTTGGCACATAGAGATTAAGCCAATATGATTCTTTTTAAACACTGGATATTTTTGATATAGTGGGTTAAGAGTTGGACTGCAATCTGGAAAGTCAGCAGTTGGATGAAATGCCACAGGAGAACTCTGTGGCAGTCTGCTCCTGTAAAAACTTACAGACTCAGAAGTCATCAAGGACAGATGACACAACCTTGCTGGCTGAAACTGAGGAGGACCTCAGGCATTTGCTGCAGAGGTCAAGGACTGCAGCCTTCAAACTTCAAGAAAACCTCAACTTCAAGAAAACCTAGATTGTCACCACTGAGCCAATTGGCAGTATCATGATAGAGAAGAGATTGGGGGCCTGTTAAACTGTCAGTTTGCTTGATTGCACACAATCAATACCTTTGTTACCAGCTGTCAAGAAATCAAAAGACACATCACATTGGGGAGATCTTCTGTCAGGGTCTTCTCTGAAGTGCTGAAGAGCAATGATGTCAGTCTCAAGATTAAGGTGCCCCTGATCCAAGCCATGGTCTTTGAAATTGCTTGCTTTGTATTAGAGAGCTGGTGACTAAGGATGATAGAAGAAGAATTTGAATTGTGATGCTGGAGAAGATTCTTGAACATATCGTGGACCATCAAGGAAACAAACAGGTCTGTCCTGGAGAGGGAGAAGCCAGCTGCTCCTTGGAGGCAAGGATTTAGAAGCTCTGTCTCACATAATTTGAGCTTGTTGACAAGAGGGACCAGTCCTTGGAGAGGGATATCATGCTTGGGAGAGTGGAGGGACAGCACAGGAGAAGAAGACCCTCAATGAGATGGATTGACTTTGTGATTGGGGTAATGGGGTTGGCTGTGTCAGAGACAATGAGATTGGCTCAAGATAGAGCAGTGTTCAGAGCTATTGTACATAGGGTCGCTTTGAGTCACAGGAAACTTGATGGCACGTAACAATAACAACAACAACAACAACAACTCTGTTGCAAAAGGGAGCTCTGGCAGTTTAGTGGTAAGAAGCTGTGGTGCAATCCCACAGGCACACAGTTTTAATCTACCAGCTGGAAGGATGGGCAGTCTCCTCCTGTGTCATTTACTGTCTCTGAAAACCCACTGGAGGGTCAGAGATGGGCCAGTTCTGGCACCTCCCCTCCCTCACCTGACAGCACAAGAACAACACCGCTGTCACAAAGGGCGGCTATGAGTCACCTCAGGATAGTGGATTTGACTTGGGCTTTGACATCATTTTAATTGGCTTCACTCTCACCTTAGCCATATAGAATTTACAGAACAAAAAAGACTAAAGCCTCAAAGAAAAGGCTTGGTAGTTCTGATTGAGTAGAAATGGGGGGGGGGGGCGGCGGGAGAGCACAGATACTTAAGTGTGTTCCTAATTATATTTATTAAATATTGCCACATTTGTTTCAAATCCTATGTTCTCTCTGTAATACTCACTACCATGTATAAGTGAAACGTGCATATTTTTGGTCAGCGTGCTTTGTGTTCCCAAGTCAGTCTCTCACCTGATGGAGACCTCAGAAAAGGAAACTCTATTCCAAGGGCATGAAGCTCTAATTAGAATGACAATCCAAGGGAAACCTCGCGTTTGTTAATCAGTCTTCCCATCTGTGGGCATTGGCTTTGGCTTGAAGTAGAGCCATGTGATAACGTGATCCGATGAGAATGCAGTGGGCACCTTCTGCCAGGAGCAATGCAGGATTCACAGAACCATGTTCTGGCCCACGAAGCCCTGAAGGATGGTGAGTTTCTAAGCCTTTAACATGTAGTTCCAGCTTCCAGAGAGTATAAAGTACATAGCCATATCGAAGTTCATAACAAAAACTTTGCATGTGCCATTGCAAAGATGTATTTGCTTTCAACAATGTAAAGGGGAAAGCGTACAATTGGGGTGGGGAAGCCAGCGATCGAGAGACCGGCAGCAGACATCACCTGGGTGGGAAATTACACATCCCGCACAGACACGCACGCGCGGCGCACACATGCACAGAATTCATCTCTGACAATTTAATTGTTTAATGGTAGGCCTAACAAGGAATCCTTTCTAAAGTAATGGCATATAAAGGCTTCCTAGTGAAGTTAATATTCCTGCAGCATTTGATGGGTGTTTCCCATTTGTGCGGCTCTGCCCTCATAGACTCCTGGCGCTTGACAGGGATTGGGGGCGGGGGGAGGGGAGGGAGGAGGGATGGAGGTGTCTGTCTTCAATAACAGAATCTGGAGAACGCCTTAGCCTGTGACCTTAGCCATTAAAGCAATAAATCCCAGGCCACCATTGGCACCAGAGCAATTGCTCACATCAGTGGTAATGCCTTGGCGTGGAGTCTGAGGGTCTGGTTTTCTGGGCTGGAGGTGGAATGTTTTGAGTACAAAGTCCTTGCTTGCAGAGCTGCTGTCTGTTTTCTCTGAGCTCACAAAGACCAAGGTTTGGCAGCGGTCACTCGTGCTGAGGTGGCAGGACTGCAGGCTGACTGGTCTTCTTAGATAATGACAAGTGTGCAGAAGTGGATCTAAGGTGGGGCAGGTAAAGGCATGCCAGGGGCACCCCTTGGAGGGAGCATCACTTAGCAGTTTCTGGTAGCTCACTATGATCCCTAACCTTCCTCGGGCACAGTGGACATCCAGAGGCATTGCCTGGGAGGTGGGCTAGGGGGACACTACTCCTGGTTGCAAATTCACTACATCACCAGATAAGGACAGACTAACATTCTGAGGTGAACAAATAAGAAAGTCTCTGACTGAGGCAGCCTGATGAGGGAGGGAAGGCATTTCAGCTGACCCCATGGCTCTCCTTCAACATCTATTTATCTGGAAACTGGGGGGCCAGGAGGAACAAAAATAGAGGTTGGCTTGGCTCCTTGTTACCCTCCTTACCACCTTGGATGCATGATGTTTCTAATGTTAACTTTTGGATTCTCACCCTGGGTGCCATCTCTTCATAGTCCCTTGCATTCAACCTTGCTCTTTCCTGGGCTTTAATTGGGTCTCTGTGTGGCCTGTCTGGTTCAGCAGTGAGCATAGCAATGTATCTTTCTTGGAAGAATATCATGAACGTAACAACGGATCTTTCTTGGAAGAGTAACTACATCTCAAGAAATACAAAGTTCTCAAAGCAGACCCCAAGATATTCTAGTTTGCAGTTTCTGTTGGTGAATGCATTTTCTTACCTTGGTTACTCTGGTTACTGTGCTTTGGGGGAAAGTTTCTTTGTTTGCATCAGAACCCAGTGGAGGTGGTTGAGATGGAGTTGCCCACAGCAGAGAAGTTCTTTTGCTGGAAGCACAGTTTGCCTTTGGTGGTGGACGAGCCCTGTGTGATGTCTGCTCTTCTCACTGTAACATTATCTGTGTCTTTATGTCTAGGATAGGGCTTAGTAGACACAGTTGAAAATGACAGACTATTTTTAACACAAGCTTTATATCCCACAGCTCTGGTTCTTCCTTCTATTATCATTACTTATTCATAGACTTTTATTCCCAAATATCATCACCTTTTACAGTAATAGGATCAGCAAAGCAACCACTTAAAACAAACACAGGAATCCAAGTCCTGCGCATACATGCCTCCTCCCCACTCCTGCCAGCTCCTTGCCTCTCCTTGACTACCCTGGGAGAGGTAGTTCTTATCAGTCACTAAGAAGCTCTGTTGCTTCAGAAACGGAGGTGTAACAAGAGGTGTTTGTCAGCAGGGAAGGCAGCTGAAGAGAACAGAAAGAAAGTAATGAAATCCAAGAGACAATACGAGCAAGAGCATGAAGTGGAAGGAGGTGGGGCAGGGAGACACACTAAAGGGAAGAGTTCTTGTTATAAGCCGTGTCCTGGAGTCTCAACCGACTCAAAGTGGTTCTCAGAGGCTGGGAGTCCAATAGGAGGCTACCCATCTCTCCCTCTTGGAGCAGTTGGTGGATTTGACTTGGTTATTGTCCTTACCCACTAGGCTACCAGTGCTTGAGGGCACAGTGCACAGTGTGCCTTCCCCAAACCCAGTTTTAAAGAGTTCTAAGCCCATTTAAAAGAGTTCTTCTATAGTTTGCTTAGAAGTGGAACTGAAGTGAGCCTCTTCACTATTACTTGTACAATAAAAAGAATTGTGGTTTACTGAGGAGCCACTCTGTGTCAGGTGCTTTCTATGTTGCCCCCCCCCAACCTTTAATGGTGGGGATCATTATCTCCAGGTGTCACAGTTTGGACTTGAGTACTAACGTAAAGGTTGCCACTTCAAGCTCATCTCACAGCACCACAGAAGAAAGGCTTTGTTATCTGCTCCTGTGATGATTTTACAGCCAAGAAAATCTGATAGAGCAAGTCTACTCTGGAGCAAACAAATATTGGTATCAACTCTATAGTGTCATTTTTTATGATTATGATTATAGAAGAAGAATTGATGCCTTTGACCTGTAGTATTGGAGAAGAGTATTGAATGTACCATGGAATGCTAAGAAAACAAACAGGTTTGTCCTAGAGAGGGTGAAACCAGGCTGCTTCTTGGAGGCAAGGATTCTGAAGCTACATCTGATATACTTTGTACTTCTTGCAAGGAGGGACCAGTCCTTATAGAGGGACATCATGCTTGGTAGGGTGGAGGGACAGCGCAGGAGAGGAAGACCCTTGATGAGATGGGTTGACTCAGTACCTGCAGTTGGTTATAGGGGTAGGTGTGTCAGAAACAGTGAGATTGGCACAGGATAGAGCAGGGTTTAGGGCTGTTGTACATACGGTCACGATGAATCACAGGTGACTTGACAACACATAACAACAACAACATTATAATGACCGAACAATTGAAGCTTGGAATGGTTAAGTCACTTGTCTAAAATCATAGGCCTTAAGTTTGGTGGAGCTGGAACTTAGATCTTATGAATCTAAAAATTATCCTCATAATCACTATAATTTTTTTTCATACTGACTCCCACTGTGTTATACCGGTTTGTATTTTGTGCAGTCATTTGTCTCTCCCTTCGTATATTTATTTATCTTTCTGCCATCTTGCTCCAGAAATGATTTAAAATGCTATAAATGCCCCGGAGCTACACATATATCTAAGCAATTCGCACATGGTTAGGACTGTCTGTATATTTGTTGACTGGCTGAGCTGTAGAACATCAGTACTCAAGAGTTTCTAATTTCTTCTCTGTGCAGTCTCTTTCGCTTTTAAAATTTTATGTGTGTGTGTGTGTGTGTGTGTGTGTGTGTGCTGTCAAACCGGATCTTACTGGTACAGGAGAAAATTGTCCCTCCTTCAGCAGAGCATCTGGTGGATTTGAACGATGCATCTATGGGATTGCAGTGCAGCTTCTTGCCACTAGGCCACCAGAGTTCTCCAATTTGATTCAGTCTTTTTTTTTCCTTTTAAATCTTTAAAAGTAGACCAGACAGAAACTCATCTGTGCACGGTGAATGGAAATAAAGACTGCACTAACTAATTTCCTCAAATCTCTTCGAGACCAGTACTCTTCATAAAGTATTGTTTTACGAAAATTGTTTAGAAAGATAAAAGAGACTTGGTAGACATGGAAAAGAACAACTTCCTAGTGAAGGAACCTGACAAGTTCCATCTTCACCAGGTAACCAAGATCAACACTAACAGCGACAGGTTGACAGCATATGTCCTTGATATGAGGAAAACAGAGCTTCATCTCTGTCTTTTCCTCCCCCAAATCCTTAGCTCCAGTCTAACCATGCTAAGAGAACTAAACACCACCACCAGATAAATTCCCAAAGAGTGACATTGTACAGCTCGCCCTCAGTATTTCTCAGACGTCTTGAGATCATAAAAAACAAGGGAAGTCTCAGAAACTATGGTAGCCAACAGCCCAAGAAGCCATGATATCTCAATGCAGTGTGATGTCTTGGATGGGGTCTTGAAACTGCAAAAGGATATTAGACAAAAATATAAAATTACTGCAAAACTGAGAATTTTAATTAAAAATTAATTCTAGTTCATTATACTCTGTCAATAAAAAGAAGTAAGCTCCATTTAAAAAATAACCTACTCAGGGAGGAGAGGGGAAGGAGAGAAGGAGAACATTGTGCAACAATGAATGATTTTTTTTTTTTTAATGGTGAGAAAAATTTGTATTTAGAATTAGCCCGCTGGATTCGGTTTAGATGATCCCAATTTTGTTGCAAACATCCAAAACATAATAGTCAGGAGCAAGTTGAACATAGGCCTTCTTCTCTCCATCAGGCCTAATCAAAGTGTTGACCTTAGCCACATCAATGTCATAGAGCTTCTTTACAGCTTGTCTAATTTCGTGCTTGTGGGCCTTGACATCCACAGTGAACACAAGTGTGTTGTTATCTTCTATCTTCTTCATGCTGATGTTATCTTCTGTCTTCTTCATGGCTGACTCAGTGGTCAGGGGAAATTTGATGATGGCATAGTGGTCAAGCTTGTTTCTCCTGGGGGTGCTCTTCCAGGGGTATTTGGGCTGTCTCTGAAATCTCAGTGTTTTAGGTCACCAAAGGCAGGTGACGTGCGGATCTTTTTTTCTGTGGCTGGGGATGCCCTCCAAGATTGCTTTCTTGGCCTTTAACACCTTTGCTTTGACTTCAGTTTTGGGAGAGGCAGGGGCTTCCTTCTTCACTTTTGGCATCATCTTCATAGAAAGGTGAATATATATATTTTAAATGAAGGTGAACTGGGGAGGGGAAGGGAGGTGGGAGGGAGGAAAACGTGCAAAAATGAATGAATGAAAATCCAACTTTTCTGTTAACTTTCACTAAAATCACAATTTGAAATTTTTAAAAAATAATATATAACCTACCCCATCTATCAATAATTTTAAAACCATACAACTCTTTGCCATCGATTCAGAACCAGCTCCTAGCTGACTCTCTCTTGGATTGCCAAGGCTGCCTCTTACATGGGAGGAGCGGATGGTGGGTCCCAGCTACCACAGAGAGGTAGTCTTTGGGTTTGTAGCAGCACTCCCTGTGGACTACACCTCAGAGTTCTCGAAACTCACTATCAATCATCAATTGTAACAAATGAGCCATACAAGTGTAAGGTATCAGTCTTACAGGAAAGTACCTACAGAGCATATGTGAGCTCTAAACAGTGTCAACTCTTTCACAATTTTTCCTTAAACTTTTAACATTTCTTTTTTTTTTCTTTTTCTCTCAAATTCCTGGTTTAATAACGACTTTTTTTTATTTTAAGAAAGGTCCCAAACATCAAGCTGTTCACAAAAATAACCCACGGTATCAACTTTAGAAAACAAATTTTAAAGACTATTACACTATTTTTCAAGGGGATGCATGACACGCCAACTCTCATACACAGAGATTACACTGTTATATTTTTGTCGGAATAGCCTCACATAGCATTATGTGGGGCATAACTCACATACCATTAAATCAAGCCTGCTTCTCAGGTGCTACTCAACTAAGTTTTACCACTGCAGTTAAGGAAACAATTACTGAACTCAAACATAAATGGAGATTACTGTTCTCCCTGCATAACAAGAGATTATTTTTGAGACAGTTGATAAAAACCATACATCCTTTTTCTTGTTAAGTCAAAGAGGTATCAAAATTAAAGACAAAAATTACAGGGTGAGACTTTACTACTAGGAGCATCAAAGGAAGTGAAAAAATGATACTAGGTGCAGGGGCAATATGAATTAATGAACATGAAAAGGACAAGAATGGGGTAACAGCGAGCATGTGCTGAAGATACTAGGGAGAGGAATCTGGTGAAAAATGTGATCTTAGACAAGCGCCTAGGTAAAAAAAAATTAATGGGAATAGATTTCTAAACCACACTACGTGCTTAAGAATCATCCGCGCCATTGGCGCTGTCTCTGTCACCCTCTCCTTCCTCAGCCTCTTTTTCATCATCCTTGATCAACTCCAGCTGGTCATCCCCCATCTTCATTACCATCATCATCCAGTAGGTCCCCCTCCTCAGCAGAGTCATCTGCACCCCCCTCAGATTCCATCTTCACATTAGTTTCATCTTTCTTCAGGGAGCTGCTGCTCTGCTCCTCTTCTGACTTATCATTCTTCATCTCTCCTTGTTGATTCTGTTCTTTTTCAATTTTTTCCAGGCTTTCCAGCAGAGAATCTACTTTTTGTTTTATCTGGGTCAATTCCTTCTTAACGGTCTGAAGGTCATCTCCTTTCAACTTCGATGATTTTATGAAGATCCTCGCTGTCCACTCTTAGAATTGAAGCCACTCTTGCCCCTTCGTGAAGTGTTTCCTGATACACGCTGGCGTTTTGAGGGCACAACAGCCCAAGCAATAGGAGGAGGAGGAGGAACACGTGCTGGGTAGCTGTACATCCTGTCATAATAATCACGTTGAAAGTCATAGTCCAAATCAAAAGAGGAGCTGTACATCTCCGTTGCAGATAGTTTCACACCTGCTTTTCCTCGGTTCACTTTTGGCTCTGCATCCAGATTAATATCTAAAACCTGACCAGCAATCATTCTGCCATCCTCTCCTGCCTCAGCAGCCGGGGAATTTATCTCATTAACATACTGAACAAAGGCAAAGCCTTTATGAACAGAGCAGCCCACGATTTTGCCATACTTCGAGAAGATTGCCTCTACATGAGATTTCTTCACCACAAGAGTGTTCAAGTTTCCAATAAATACACGGGAGTTCATGGAGCGGGGATCTGTCTTGTTGGTAACATTGCTGGCCATCTTCGCTGATAAAGTTCTTTACACAGCTAAAAAATGTAGCTGAAGATCAAAAAAGTCTCACAGGAGGGGAAAAAGGAGAAGAGATTCGCTTATGAACCTCCTACTCCCGTATTCTATGAGAAGAGGCCGACTATTGCTCGAGGTCGGCAACGCGGCCGCAACGGCTCCGTCTTCGTTTCTTCTAAACTTTTAACCTTTCTAACGGAATAAAATTTATAAAAGTACTTTGGAACAAACATACATGAGCGGAACAACAGAGGCACAGTGGCTCTACTACAGACAGGCTACTTGTCTCTGTTTTAAATGGGTTGTTATTGTTGTTATGTGCCATCGAGTTGCCTGTGACTCCTAGTGACCCTACTACATACAATAGCTCTGAAGCCTGCCCTGTCCTGAGCCAATCTCACTGACTCCGATACACCTACTCCCATTACCCTAGTTACTGTATCAATAGTCTTCCTCTCTCGTGCTGTCCCTCCACCCTTCCAAGCACCCTACCATTCTCTAAGGATCAGTCTCTCCTGGCCACGTGACAAAATATGTGAGACAGAGCTTCAAAATCCTAACCTCCAAGGAGAAACTTGGTTTCATCTGCTCCAAGACAGCTTGTTTTCTTGGCGTTCCATGGTATGTTCAAGACTTCTCCAGCACCACAACTCAAAGGCATCAATTCTTCTATCATTTTAGTCCATTATTATCCAGTTCTCTGATGCATAGTAAGTAATTGCAAAGATCATGGACTGGATCAGGTGCACCTTAATGGGTAATCAAAAAAATCAAAAGTATTCTTTTTCTTTGAGGTCAAGCAATTTCATTTTCCACTGATCCGTGGATATTTATTCCCAGTTTTTCAGTATTTGAAGGTAGGACACACCATTTAGGAAGAGGTTCACTTAGTTCTGGGCTCCCAACAGATTACATTTGTTGACTGAAAGAATGTCATCACAGCATATTTCTAGAGCTTTCCAGACCCTGGTTGCATGTGTAATGCAGGGTGGGTTTCAGACTTTTCAATGATGATACTTACTCTTTGTCCATTTTGTCAAAACCCCAGAGCTAGTTGTTTAAATTTGCACATGAGTTTCTGAGTCATTCCAGAAATGGATCAAAAGAACCATCTTAATTCAAATCTCAAATGACAAACAATTGGCTCATCCATTATTGGGATTTTCAATGTCATATATGCACCAATAGAAACCACAGGTATTTGCATATCACATCACAGTTATTGTAGACATTTAGAAATATCAGTTACACTCACCACTGCTTTGAAGTTAAGAAACCTGCTACTGAATCTCATTATTTCATGGATTAATAAAGAAGTATCTTCATCCCAAATTTAAAAATATTTTCATAATTATATTCTTATATGTAATAGGGAACTGTGGTGACTTATTCAGTAGGGAGTTGTGTTGTCAACCCAAAGGTGGGTGGTTCAAATCCACCAGCTGCTCTGAGGGAGAAGGATGATCAGTTTCCTGCAGCACAATTTACTGTGTCTTAAAATCTGTTAAGGTTATAGCTCTCCATCAGTTTTCACTCAGCAATGGGTTCGATAATATTTTTTTCTTTAGTATTCTAATATAATCAGTATCCTTTGTAATCCTATGATATTTAAAAAATGCATTTAAAAACATTAACTGAGAAGGCTTCTAAAAACATCCCCTGAGAGAAAACTGTTTAAAAGGGATATGTGATTAGATATTTTTGTCATGACAGGAGTCCGGAATGAAGGCTGCATAGTGGGGTGGACATGGGGGGAGGGATTGTAAAACAATGAAAGAATTTTTCTTTTACTTTTCAAAGGAAAGAGTGTACTCGGGGGGAGGCGTGACAGGGAGAAAAGTGCAAGAAAGAATGAATGGAAATCCAAAGTCTATAAATTTTCATTAAAATTAAAAATGTTTTAAAAACCCCCCAATTTCCCCTGATTCCCATCCCAAAGACCAAACCTTTCTAGTGGTTCAAATCCACTATTAGCTCGTCAGGAGTCAATAGGTAATCTTCTGCACAATTACAGCCTGAAAAGACCTGGTGGTTGTTGATTTCACATGCCGTCATTTTGACTGTGACTCATAGTGACCCTATGTACAATAGTCTGAAGCCTGCCCTATCCTAAGCCACTCTCACACACCTGCCCCCACCCCGGCCCCCATTACTCCAGTCACTGTGTCAATCCATCTCACCAATGGTCTTCTTCTCCTGCACTGTCCCTCCACTCTTCCAGGCGTGATATCCTTCTCCAAGGACTGGCCCACTCTGGCAACATTCCCAAAGTATGTGAGACTGAGCTTCAAAATCCTTGCCTCCAATGAGCAACTTGGCTTCGCCTTCTCCAGGACAGACCCGTTTGTTCTTTTGGCGTCCATGGTATCTTCAATACTCTTCTCTAGCACCACAACTCAAAGGCATCGATTTTTCTCCTATCATCCTTAGTCAATGTCTAGCTTTCTGATGCAAAGCAAGTAATTGTGAAGACCATGGCCTGGATCAGCCACAACTTAGTCTCTAGATATATATTGATGCTCTTTAGCACTCTGGAGAGGTCCCTGATAGCCAATTTTTCCAGTGCAATGCATCTTTTGATTTCGGTAGTACCAAGAGTGTTGATTATGGAATTGAGTAAGCGGAAATTGTTAACAATCTTTGTTTTCTTCAAGTTGAGCTTCAGTGCATATTCAAGACTGCAGTCCTTGACCCTCTGCAGCAGCAGATGCTTCAAGTTCTCTTCTGTTTTGGTAAGCAAGGTTTATCATTTGCATAGCACAGGTTGTTGATGAGTCTTCCTCCAATCCTGATAGTATGTTCCTCCTCATAGAGTCCAGCCACCCCAATAAGCTGTTGTGCATATAGATTAAAAAGATACAGAGAAAGGACACTTCTGTTACTCAATTTTTCTTTATTTTGAACCAGCCAGTGTTTCTCTGCCTTGTTCGGAAGACTGCTTCCTGGTCCAAGTATAGGTTTCACATGAGCACAATCAGGTGATATTGGATTCCCATTCTTCTCAAGGTTAGCCACTATTTGTCATAATCTACACAGTCAAATATCTTTGCATCGTCAATGAAACACAGATAGGCACTCCTCTGGTATGTTCTGCTTTTACTCAAGATCCATGTGACATTGGCTAAGATGTACCGTGTACCATGGCCTTTTCTGATAGTTCTCTGTTGCCGTACTTGTTCTGGTCATTTTTGGATAATCTACAGCAGGATTTTGCTTTCATTTGATATTAGTGATATTGTTCAATAATGGACTTGGGTCAGAAACGAGCCTGGAGAGAAAATGATAGAATTTTTAAAAGTCTATGCTCAGTATTTCTTAAGCTGAAGGAACTGAAGAACATATTCAAGCCTCGAGTGGCAATCCTTCAGGATTCTATGGGCAGAATACTTAATGATTCAGGATGTGTCAAAAGAAGATGGAAAGAGTGCATAGGGTCACTGTACCAAAATGAACTGGCTGACAGAGAAGAATTACAAGAAACAATTTATGACCAAAAGGCACAGGTGATGAAGGAGGAAGTTCAGGCTACTCTGAAGGAGTTGGGGGGAAAAAAAGCCCCACAAATTGATGGAATACCAAGTGATGTATTTCAACAAATAGATGCTGCCCTGGATGTGCCAGGAAATCATGAGGATGATTATGTGGCCAATTGACTAGAAGAGACCCATATTGATTGCCATTTTAAAAAAAAAGTAGAAATCACAAGGTGTGTAAATTATTGAAGAGAAGAAATCTGGTGGAGGGTCATAAATGAGTGAGTTGTCTGAGGGAGAAGGATGGGACACTCCTCCTCCCATGTGAGTTACAGCCTTGCAGGTCCCCTGGAAGGTCAGCTATGAGTTGGTTATGACTCAGAGGCAGTGAGTTCTGAGCATGGAGTAGGGGATAAGTCTTCCAGATTAGTTAGATCAGCAGTCTCCTTCTCCAAAGATTGAAAGCCCCAGAAACCCCGAGGGGGGAGAGTCCCCACGAGTAGAAACTGACAGAAGAGCAATAGGCTTGGGCTTGTCCCTGGATAGTATACCTGGTAAAGTTCTCAGCTACCCACCAAAAGGATAACAGTTCAAATCCATCTGGATCTGGCTGCGGAAAAAAAGGCTGGGTGATACAGTTCAGCCACAGAAATTCACAGAGTAAAATTTGATCCTGAAACAACATGAGAATGCTGGGAGGCTGCACCGGTGGGACATCAACTAGCTTGATTAAGGTAGTGTTGTTTAGGGTCAACAACTATTATTATCATTTGCTTTTATTTAAGGCCAAGCCCTTGTCTCCATTTTGGAGACTGGGTGAAGTGATTGGACTCTGTAAGATGGGCTGTCTTGCTTTGGTTGAGGGTTATTGTGGAAGGTTTGGTTGGTTTTTTTTCCTTTTCTTTTTTTATTATTAAAGCCTCTTGTTTAGAGTCAACAAAACCTCCTGGAGGGCCCTTATATTTAATAAATCAGGTCCGAGGGACTATATTTTAATCCTTTGCTACTATATTTTGGAGAAACACTCTTCTAAGTTGTACAGCACTCCTCTGTCAATTTGCTGTGCGGGGGTAATCTGGGTTTGCTGTGATGCTGAACCTTGTACTATTGGGGTCTCAAATGCCATAATGGCTGCCCATGGTGGACAGTGTTTGGAGGAGCTCCCAGTTTTGGGATAGGTTTGGAAGCAAGAATGGCATCCACTTCCTAAACCACATGCCTCTGGAAACTTTATGAACTTGGAGAAACTATAGTTATAGAAAGGCCTCAGGTCCTTTATTCATGGAGTCGTTATGAGTTGTGTGAAACTTGATGGCAATCAACAACAACAACAACAACAACAAGAGAAAGGGCACAGAATGAGGCTGTGTGATTGCAGGGCTGTGTGACCGCCACCTAGTTCCTTAGCCTCTATGATCCTTATTTCTCTCATTCTTGCGCATGACAAAGGGAAGGGGAAGAGGGGAGAAGACTGAACAGCTCAAATCATGGGGAAGTCGCCGGACACTGAAAAAAAATCTTCTAAGTTGAAAGAATTACTATTATTTGCTACTTGTCTGTTAAACAAAAATGACTTTTAAATGAAGATTTTAAGTGAGGCGGATTGCTAGGAATATTTCTTACCAAGTGAT
The DNA here is from genome assembly GCF_000299155.1 of Elephantulus edwardii. Taxonomy (NCBI): domain Eukaryota; kingdom Metazoa; phylum Chordata; class Mammalia; order Macroscelidea; family Macroscelididae; genus Elephantulus; species Elephantulus edwardii. The sequence continues at coordinate 12,875,326 of NW_006399813.1, read as the reverse complement.
TTAGACTGTGCTTACAGTAGTAAAACGAAATGGAAAATAGAGTCAATTCTCTGGATAATAATTCATGCTAAGAAGTTCCTGCATTTCCCGACATCTAGATAATCAAATAAAATGTGTTTTTAACTTGAATTATCATTGTCACTGTATCACAGTTCTCTATTTTTGAATGCATGGATTCAAGTACCAGAGTTGAAATTCTTATTAATATGAGGATGATAACACTTTTTCAAGGCTCTATTCAAGAGATTGGGGGAGGGGAGAAGTACAAAACTGGATCATTCAATCTCCAGCTTCATTTCTGTCACCAATCTATGCTTTCCTGCTACCATTCCCTCATTGTTTTCCAACTTTTGCATTCCAGTCCCCAATAATTACTTATGTATCTTGATTGCATATTTGGTCAATTTCAGACTGCGAAAGTTGGTGGTTGTTGTTAAGTGCCATTGAGTCATAGGTGTTTCATAGCAACCCTATGAATGAAGACCTGAACGCTTGTGTAACTTTCATCCTTTCTCCACGTTCATAGGGTTTCTGGAGGCAAGCTATTTTGGAAGTGGATGCCACTCCTGCTTCCAAGTTTGCTTTAATCGGAGAGCTTCACCAAACACTGTCCACCATGGGTAACCATTCTCATATTTGACTCATCAGTGTCTCTGTATTCAGCATCACAGAAACCACGAGTTACCTCTGTACAGCAAAAGTTGGTAGAAACTCTGAATCTCCTCCTCTTTGGCTTTAGTTGTTGGTGCGTGTATTTGAATAATAATCTTGTTAACAGGTCTTTGTAGCATGCATATGGATAGTATCTAATCACTCACAACATTGCAATTCAGAATGGAACTTGAAATTGTCTTTTTAAACTATGAAAGCAATGCCATTCTTCTTCAGTTTTTTATTCCCAGAATAGTAGACTATGTGACGGTCTGATTCAGAGACCATAGTGGTCTATTTCAATTCCTGATGCCTAGAATGTCAGTCTTAATGCATTCCATTTCATTTTTACCATTTACATTTCCCCTTACATCCATAATTCTTACATTCCATGTTCCAATTATTAATTGCTTTTTGCAGCTGTTTCTCCTAATTTTTTAGCAACTTCCTATATGGGCTCTATGTTTAATACTATACCTAGCCATGTTCCTCTGTTCTTAGGGTTTCAGGAGGCTTTTTTGTTTTGTTTTGTTTGTTTGTTTGTTTGTTTTTTAATGTGGGTGGCCAGTCCTTCTTCCTAGTCTATCTTAATCTAGGAGCTTTGCGGCAACCTCTCCACCATGGGTTACTTTTCTGGTACCAGGTGGCACAGATCCCAGCTTTAGAGCATCCCACAAGTTACACCAGTGCAACAGTCTTACAGACAAGTGCTGTACCAACAGAAGCAAATCATAATACCCAAAACTAGACAAATGTAAGATATTAATTGGCAAATCATTCCCTAATAACTTGACAGCCAGCATACAAATATCATAGTACAGGACATAACTAATGTCAGATGGAACCTGGCTGAAAGCAGAGAATACCAGAATAAGGTATATTTGTGTTTTATTGACCATGCAAAGGCATTTAATTGCATGGATCATAACAAATTATGACTCACATTGAGAACGATGAGAATCCCTGGACAGATAATTGTGCTCATTTGGTATCTATACCCAGATCAAGAAGCTGTTGTGTGAACAGAACAAGGGAACACTGCTTGGTTTAAGATCAGGAAGGATGCATGTCGGGGTTGTATCCTTTCTCCATACCTATTCAATTTGAATGGTGAGCAAATTATTCACAGCTGGGCTTTCTGAAGAAGAATGTGGCATCAGGGTTAGAAGAAGGTTCCTCAACAACATGCATTATGCTGATGACATAACTTTGCTTCCTGAAAGTGAGGAGGATATAAAATGCCTGTTGCAGAAGATCAAGGACTACAGCCTTCAGTATGGATTACATCTCAACATCGAGAAGATAAAAGATCCTTGCAATAGGCCCAAACATCAACATTATGAAAATGGAGAAAAGATAGGAGCTGTCAATTATTTCATCTTGCTTGGATCACCAACCAACACCCTTGGTACCAGCAGTGAGGAAATCAGAGGATGTATTGCATTGAGCAAGACTGCTGCCAGGAACCTCTGCAAAATACTGAAGAGCAATGATGTCATTTTGAAGACTAAGATGTGCCTGATTCAGGGCATGGTCTTTCCCCGCCCCCCCCCCCAGGCCATAGTCTTTTCAAGCACCTGCTACTCATCATAGAGCTGGACGATGAATAAGGATGACAGAAGAAGAATTGATTACTTCAGGTTATAGTGCTGGAGAAGAGTACTAAATATCCCACTGACTGCCAAAAAAACAAATATCTATGTCTTAGAAAGAGTGTATCCAGAGTGTTCCTCAGAGGCAAGGATGATGCAGCTTTGTCATCCATACATTGGACATGTAACTAGTGAGGGTATTCCTTGGAAAACAACATCATGCTTGAAAAAATGAAGGCTCAGCAAAAGAGAGTAAGATCCCCAAAACTGTGACTTCAGTAAAGAGTGTGTCAGAGATGATAAGGATGGCACAGAATAGGGCAGGTTTCAGGATGGCTGTTCATAGGGTCACTTTTAGTCATATTCAACTCCCTGGCACCAACCACAATTTTATAGATAGGGAGGTCTGGTGACATAGTGTCTAGGGAGCTGGGCTTGTAACCCAAAGGCTGTACCTGTCTAGTGGCTCGAATCTGCTGGAAGCTTCATGGAAAGATAAGCAATCTTCTCTCAGTTTCAGAAAACCACTGTAAGGCCTGCTATGAGTTGCTTCTGACTTGCTGGCAATTTTAGAGATAGTCTAAACATGCATATTGAGATAGTTTATGCACTCTAGAAACACCAGTGGTTGTACCAAAGCAGGACATACCATGATTAGAAAGAAACTTCTTCTGTGTTTGTAAACATTTAAAATTCATTAGTATTCTGAAATTCTTAAAGCACTTGAAACAATGTGTCATATGTGTATCTTTGGGCACTGTTTTGGAGTTTAGATCATCAGTTCTTTGTAGCAGGGAATGCTTTAAACAGAAAGGTGGGTCTACTCTTGCTTTACAGAGCCTCTGGATGGTGCAAATGGTTAATGAGTCTTGAAAGGTTAACCAAAAGGTTGGAAGTTTGGGTCCGTCTATAGGTGCCTCTGAAAAAAGACCTAGTGATCTACTCAGAAAAGTCAGTCACTAGGAACTCAGTGGAGCATAGCTCTATTCTTATGCTCGTGGGGTCCCCTTGAGTAGAGTCACCTCAATGGCAACTCATTTTCTTCACAGATTCTAAGCAGTCTATAACCAAATATGCAAATTCACTGATTGGAGGAAGACTCATCAACAACCTGCGCTATTGCAGATGACATACCCTTGCTTGCCCAAACTGAGAAGGACCTAAAGCGTTTGCTGCAGAAGATCAAGGACTGCAGTCTCCAATATGGATTGAAGTTCAACATCAAGAAAACAAACATTCTCACAGGCCAGTTGGCAGCACCATGATAGATGGAGAAGAGATTGAGATTGTTAACAATTTTAGTTTACTCATTTCCACAGTCAACATCCTTGGCATCAGCAGTCAGGAAATCAAAAGTCACATTGTAATGGGAAAACTTCTGTCAAGGACCTCTCCCAAGTGCTAAAGAGCAAGGATATCAGTTTGGAGACTAAGGTGTTCCTGATCCAGGCCATGGACTTTGCGATTACTTGCTATGCATCAGAAGGACAATGAATAAAGATGACAGAAGAAAGGTCAATACCTTTGAGTCGTGGTGTTGGAACAGGGTATTGGACTGCCAAGAAAACTAACAGGTCTGCCCTGGAGAGGGTGAAGCCAAGTTGCTCCTTGGAGGCAAGGATGTTGAAGCTCAGTCTGACATACTTTGGGCATGTGGCCTGGTGAGGACCAATCCTTGGAGAAAGACATCATGCATGGAAGGGTAGAGTGACATCACAGGAAGAAAAAGACCCTGGATGAGACAGATTGACACAGTAACAGATAATGGGGGTAGGTGTGCCAGATTCAGTGAGCCTGGCTCAGGATAGGGCAGGCTTCAGAGCTGTTGTGCATAGGGTCAGTATGAGTCACAGTTGACTCAAAGTCACATCAAAATAACAACTTAAGAAAACCAAAATACTAAGTGTAGACTGAGAGGATTTTAATTTGTTAGACAATCAGATAAGCAATGCAACTGGAAAAAATCTTAGTGTTTGGCCTCTTTCACTCCCTGATAAACTAGATGTACTCATTCACTGTAAATAAATCAGTGATCACATATCCATTCTCAGCTATCTCCCTCTCCACAGCTTTTCATACTCAACTGTACAAATATGTATGTGGTCACTGTGTATCGGGTGACTTGTATGTGTTTAGTATGTACTTTTGTGGTTGACACAATGTACAGACAGGTAATACACCTGTAAAGGGCTCCAGGGCATGAACGTTGTAAAAGGAAAGACAAAGTTTGAAAAGCTCTGTGGCTGGCATAACCACACATGGCTTGGTGAACAAAATAATAAAAATCTCTTTGTCTCCTTGAAATAATGTCTCCTAGCAGCAGTTCTTGATTTTTACTCTGAAATAGCTCTAACAGCATGGAAGGATGCACACATCATTCGAGGTTTCATGTAGACACGTATTTTAATATTCTACAGCCCTCTGTAATATGAGTATTCCCATTATGTTTTCCAAGACATAAAGAAGACTTTAAGTTGGTTCCTGTTGGGCCAATTGGAGTCTCTCCTCTGATGCTGGATCATTGCCACACTGTAGCTCCCTGTTCTCTCTGATGCACTGTGGTTTTGCTTAGCACACAATTTGAAGAGTGAGTCTTCACTCTCCAATAACTTCATGTTTGTGAGAATATGTAAATCTTATTAACTTTTATACCATAATGAAATACCATCTCACCCCAGTACCGGTGGAAAAGTATAACAGGACAGCAAGTAATAAGTGTTGGAGAGGATGTGGAGTGTTGGAGAGGATGTGGAGAGATAGGAACACTTATTCTCTGTTGTTGAGATTGTAAAATGGCACAACCACTCTGGAAATCACTTTGGCATTTCTTCAAAATGCTGAACAGAGAAATACCATATGACACAGCTATTACAGTGTTAGGAATAGACAAGAAGAAAATTAGAACTGAGACACAAGCAAAGGTTTGTCCACTAATGTTCATAGCAGCATTATGCACCATCGCAAGAACACAGAAACAGCCCAAATGCCCAACTGAATGGATTGAGAAATTGCATGATGGAATACTACATAGCGTTCAGAATAATTTCAAAAAACATTACATAACTTGGGAGAGACTGGAGAGCATTGGGCTGAGTGAACTAACTAGGTCTCATAAGGACAAATACTGCATAAGATCATTATTTTAAAAATAGATAACTAGTAAAATGTGTATGTGAGTCCAAGGGGGGAAGGGATGGAAGCAGATGGGTGAGGATGGGCAGGGGGGTGGAAATCACTGGGTCCCACAATTTGGTGGGTGGAGTAAGAGAGGGTAAAAGAAATGGCAAATATCCATCAGGGATCTGAGAAGATAGGTTAATGGTGGGCATAGTTCAACGGTGATTAATTTTACATATCACACTAAAGGAATGATTGTATGAGACACAATGTGAATGAAGGAAAGTATGAAGCACTATGTATGTGAATTTTGTATGTAAGCCAATATAAAATAAAAATTATAAACCCCTCACACACTTATTGAGTTAACTTTTAAGTGAAATAAGACATTAAAATGATGTGTTTTTCTTACTGAACATACGTGTTTACCCTAGGCCTAAGTTCCAAGCAGAACTTACGGACTTTTCTTTTACTGCTTGTTCTTTTCCAAACATTTATTGACTTAGATAAAGCTTTAACAAAAGTCACAATTTTGTAAGTCTTATAACTAAAATCAACATTTTTTCCCCTTTTTGTCTCAAGTTACTGCTACCCAGAAATACCCACACTTAACATATTGAGGCCCTTTATATTTCAAAAAAATGTTTTAATATTGTTAAATTCCATGTCTTTTCCCATTTGGGTATCATCTTCTGACATCTTACTATGTAATCTGAGGTATTCTTTCTTTTACATCTCTCTTTTATTCTTTTTTCATTCTTTCCTCATCTTTCTAACATAGTTGTATCATGAGTTCTGAAAGTGGCTTTAATATACTGTGATTTTTATGATTATTTACATAAATCATACAACTAGGACATGTAGTACAATGATTCTTTTAGTAAGACGTTTTGTTTCCTCTGGGGTTAGTATTGTCACCATGCCATCCCTTTAATTTTCCTCCAGATTCTTTTTGTCAGGGTGTAAATCTTTCATTGTGCTCAACCATATTATCTTTATGTTCTCCAATTCCTTTCTTCTCTTTACCTCCCTGGTATGAATGCATCAGACACTCAGAGGCAGAACAATAAGTAATCCCTCCCCATTAAGATTTACAGACTCATTGAATTAGCACCCAGTGGAGGGGGCCTATGACTTGGAACAGACTTGATGGCAGTGGAATTGAGTTTTGGTTTTATTGGGCCAAAGAGGTTGTCACTATTGTGGGTAGGGGAAAGGAGTTTAGGAATTATAATTGTTTCTTATACAGAGAATAATAGGAATCCCAGAACACTTAATTGTATTGATGTGAAACCTATTCTTAAACCAGGAAGCAGTTGTAGAATACAGAAAGGAAACACTGCATGGTTTAAAATCAAGAAAGGAATGCGTCAGGGATGTATCCTTTCTCCATAATTTTTCAGTCTATATGTAAAACAGATTATTTGGAAGACGGGACTTTGTGAGAAGGAATGTGGCATTAGGATTGGAGGAGGACTCATCAACAGCCTGTACTATGAAGATGACACATCCTTACTTACTGAAATTGAGAAGGACTGAGGTATTTGCTGCAGAAGATCAAGGACTGCAGTATTCAATATAGGTTGAAGCCCAACGTCAAGAAAACAAAGATTTTCACCACTGGGACAATTGGCAGGATCATGATAGATGAAAAAAAGATTGATATAGTTAATAGTTTCATCTTGCTCAGATCTACAATTAATACTCTTGGCACTAGCAGTCAGAAACTCAAAAGATGAGTTGCATTGGAAAATCTGCTGTCAGAGATCTCTCTAGAGTGCTGAAGAGCAATTATGTATATCAATCTAGAGACTAAAGTAAGGCTGGTCCAGGTCTTTGCACTTACTTGCTATATATCTGAGAGCTGGACAATGACTAAAGATGACAGAAGAAGAATCACTGTCTTTGAGTTGTGGTGCTGGAAAAGAGTCTTGAAGATACCATGACTGCCAAGAGAACAACCACGTCTGTCCTGGAAAGGGTGAAATCAGGTTGCTCCTTTCAGGCTAGGATTTTGAAACTCCAGCTCATTTAATTTGGGCATGTTGTCAGGAGGGACCAGTCCTTGGAGAAGGACATTATGTTTAGAAGGGTGGAGAGACAGCACAGGAGAAGATCCTGGATGAGATGGACTGACACAATAACTGTTTATGGTATTGGGGGTAGGTGTGTCAGAGTGGTGAGATTAGTTCAGTATAGGGCAGGATTCAGAGATATTGTTCATAGGGTTGCTATGAGTTGTAGTGGACTCAATGGCACATAACACCACCCCCAGATTTATCCTATCCTTATATACTTTGACCCACCTGACCATCTAAAGGGTAGATGATAATGGAAATTTATAAGTCTTTGGAGTTCTGTATAGGTAATTGTCTTGCTTCTGACCTACCCCTCTTTGCCTCACCTCAGTTTAAATATTGTTATTGCTGTTATTATGTGCCATTGAGTTGCTTGCAACTTATAGCGACCCTATGTACAACAAACAGCTTCAAACTCTGCTCTGTCCTGTGCCAATCGCACTGTCTCTGATACACCCATCCCAGTTACCCCAGTCACTGAATCAATCCACCTCATAGAGGGCCTTCCTCTCCTGTGCTGTCCCTCCACCCTCCCAAGTATGATGTCCCTCTCCAAGGACCTGTCATTCCTTACAGTATGTCCAAAGTATGTCAGATGAAGCCTCAGGATCCTTGCCTCCAAGGAGCAGCCTGGTTTAACCCTCTCCCGGATGAACCTGTTTGTTTTCATTTAATTATTATTATTTTAAATATTGTTAGTAGTAATTTACCACTCATGCATTTTGTTTTTTAAATTCTATCATGTTCTGCTGTATTCTCTTACCTCCTCATTGGCCTTAATGGGTTTATATTTTTTTGAGAAATCTTTTTACTTTCATGTTAATGAGGTTTTGGAAAGAAGTGGAAGTAAGTATATGTGTTCAATCTGTCATGTTTGATCAGAAGTCTCTTTTGTTCATTGAAGTTGCCTTTTAAGGTTTGAGAGAGGAAAGCAATCCTCCCATTATGTCAATGTGATTATCTAGGCTCCATTTTCCATAAGCAGAGGCTTACTACTGGAAGAATGGAAAATTTGAAGCAAGATACTTTGTGTAGACAAAGGCCTTTAAAATTTTAAGTATCAATATTTACAGACAATTAGAAATTTGGTAAATTTATAGATGAAAATAATAGAAAAGTTTGCCAAAAATGAAAAGGAATCAATGCATTTCATGTTGTTGTTGTTGTTATGTGCCATTGAGTCACTTGTGACTCATAGCGACCCTATGTACAAGAGCTCTATAAGCTCTTCTATCCTGTGCCAACCTAGCCATCTCAAATACACTTATTCCCACCTCTCTAGTAACAGAATCGATCCATCTCATCAAAGGTCTTCCTATCCTTCGCCGCCCCTCCACTCTGCCAAACATGATGTCCCTCTCCAAGGACCAGTCCCTCCTTGCAACATGCCCAAAATATGTCAGACGAAGCTTCAGAATCCTTGACTCTAGGGAACATTCTGGCTTCACCCTCTCCAGGACACCTAGTATGCATTTCATAGTAAATAGATAATGCATTTCCTCCCCCCTCCCCCAATTGATGTCTTTCCCATTGCCATTGAATCAGAACTAACTCACAGCTCGCACCTTTCAGCAAGGGAGCTCTGGTGGCCTAGTGGTAAGAATCTGCACTGCAGTCCTGAAGGCATGCAGTTCAAATGCACCAGCTGCTCTTAAAGAGAAGGATGGGCAATCTCCTCCTGTGTGATTACGGCCTCTGAAAACCCATTGGAGGATCAGCCGTTGGTCGGTTACAACCCAATGTCTCATAACAACCTCCATCCAGTAAGTTTTCAGAGGCTTTAAATTGCATGGGAAGAGTTTGCCCGTCTTTCTTCCATAGAGCCATTGGTGGAAGCAGCAGCGAAGCACCATTTTCAGGTCAACAGCACAGCCCTCTATCCAGTGGGCCACCTCTCTCAAATGAAGAAATACACAAAATACCCAAACTCCTGAAAGACAGAATTGGGAAATAGGAAGTTATACCCTTCAGGTATTTGACAGTTTAAAATTTAAATTACTGGTAAAGAGAAAATTTATTTATTCATTTATTTCTTCCTCAATACTCTTTAAATTGGAGAATTACTGTCAATTGTCTTTTGTCTTAATTTTCAGAAAAAGAGAGGAAGGGGTTAGGCAGAGTTGAGCAGAGGAAAAGGTCATAAACTGGGTAGCAGGCATTCACTTAGAATGTTACTCATAGAGTAAATTTATATTATTGTTGTTGTTAGGTACCTTCCAGTCAACTGCAGTTCATAGTGACCTTATAAACAACAAAGCTGACCCTTGCCTAATCAACCATGCATAAAAATGTCTGTTTCATCATTCATCAATTGTCTAAGCTAATTTTCCAATTCCTTAATTATTTTTGTTTATAAGAGACTCAAAAATTTCCACATTTGTAAGAGAGATAACTTTTTAAAATATTAAGCCTATATCATTTATAATTCTCTTCAGTTCTGTGATCCTCATTCACAGATGCATTATTTCATTGTTTTAGGGAAGGGGCAGACTCCAACAAAACTATTGCCCACTTCTGACTTCTTTTTTTTTAAGTCCTAAATGAGAAAAGTCTTGAAAGGCAGGCTATGTTGCTAGAGAAAATGCCAACTTTGTCTTCATCTATAAAAGTCAAAGGATGGCGATCTTAAGAGAAAGTGCGGCATGAGATGAAGCAATGTCCCCTTACCTAGAGAACAAGTGAAAAAGACCTTTCAGCTGAAAGATGGTTAGGAAGGGAGAAGATGCATGAAGTGTGAGAGACTAGGGTGAAGATGCTCCTGGGTCCCTGAGGAAGGTACAATTCACACACCATGAAATTAACGCAGGGATCAGATCTGTTGTTTATAGGATCACTTTGAGTCATACTCAACTCTATTGCATCTAACAACATCGAGACATATGTTATTTGATTTTTTACTAAATTTACTGATTTGGGCAATGAGTACTGCAGTGAAGTTTAATAATATTTCTTTCATTACTTCCATTTATCCTCTCTTGCCATGTTATACTCACTCACTCACTCATTAATGTTGAGTTGAAACTGACTGAGAGGTCACTCTCCACAGGTTTTCAGTGGCTGTAAATTGCACGGGAGGAGATTGACGATCTTGGAGCAGCTGATGAATTTGAAACCCCTGCATCTGAGTTGACAGCACAATTTCTAACCCACTAGGCCACCAGAGCTCCCATTACAGTACTTTCTAATTTTCACTTCACTGCCAACAACCCTTAATCAACTTTCTGTTGTTAGAATTTTGCCTTTTGTAGATTTCTCATGTACACTAAATCACATATAATATGTGGTCTTTTGTGCCTAGATTCTTTCACTTATAATAACTTTCAGTTACTTTAAAGAATTGCTGAGCCTTATTTCAATGTGTAAATGTATTGGATTTCGTTTCTCTATTCCGTAGCTGTTGATGGACACCTGGATTGTTTCCAGTTTTTTATATTAATTATGAATAATGCTGCTGCAAACATTTATGTTCTAGTCCTTGTGGCCATATGCTTTTATTTCTCTTGGAAAAATAGCAGAGTGTAAAATAGCTGAGTCAGGAGCATGACAGATATCATGAAGATGCTTCAGGGTAGGGCACGGTTCAGATCTACGTTCACAAGCTCACTATGAGTTGTAGCTGACCTGATGGTTCCTATAACCAGGCTGCTCCTTGGAGACAAGGATTCTGAAGCTGTGCCTCACATACTTCGGACATGTTACCAGGGAGGGACCAGTCCTTGGAGAAGGACATCATGCTTGGAAGGGTGGAGGGTCAGGACAGGAGAGGAAGACCCTGGGTGAGATTAGTTAGCACAGTGACTGTGGTAATGGGAACAGGTGTGTCAGAAGCAGTGAGATTGGCTGAAGATAGTAATTGACTTGACGACACATAACAACAACAATAATGAATAAATAATTGAATATACAAAATTCAATCATTTGATGTTGAGTTCCATTTCTATCACCAAGACCGTACTTGCCCCACAACTATTGTTGCTTATTGTTTCCACCTTTTGCTTTGCAGTCACCAGTAATTAGTAATGTATGTTGATTGCACGTTTCATCAATTTCACACTGCAAAAATTGGTTGTTGTTTTTAGGTGTCATTGAGTTGAGTATGACTCACAGCGACCCTATGAACAACAGATCTGAAACCTGTCCTACATTGTGCCATCCTCACAATTTGACACACCCAAGCCCATTCCTGGAGTCACTTTGTCGATCCACCTAGTTAACAGTCTTCCTGTCTTTTGACCCCCCTCCCCCATCTTGCCAAGAATAATGCCCTTCTCCAGCAACATGCCCCAAATATGTGAGATGAAGCTTTGCCGCTCTTGCCTCCAGGGAGCACCCTGGCTGCACCTTCTCAAAGACAAATTTGTTTGTTGTTTTGGAAGTCCTTCTTCTCAAACACCACAGTTCAAAGGCATCGATTTTTCTGTCATCCTTATTCATTGCTCTCAGGTGCATAGCAAGTAATTGAAAAGATCATGATCTGAATCAAGTACTTCTTACACACTGATATCATTGCTCCTCAGTAATTTTGAGAGCTCCCTGACTGCAGACTTTCCCAGTGCAATAAAACTTCTGATAACCTGACTTCTGGTACCAAGTGTATTGATTGTGGTTGCAAATAAGATGAAGTAAGATGACAGTTTCAATCTTTTCTCCATCTATTATGATGTTGCCTATTATTTTTCTTTTCTTAATGTTGAGATGCAACCTATATTAAAGGCTATATATAATCTTTGTTGCAGCAAGTGCTCCAAGTCCTCCTCATTTTCAGCAAGGAAGAGTATGACATCTGCATAGCAAAGGTTATTGATGAGTCTTCCTCCAATTCTGATGACACATTCTTCTTCACAGAATCCAGCTTCCTGAATAATTTGTTCAGCATACAGATTGAGTATATACAACCCTGATGCACTCCCTTCTTTATTTTAAACTATGTACAGCCTCCTGATATAGGTATAGTTTTGCATAAGCACAATTAAGTGCTTCTCAATGTTAGTCATAACTTGTTGTGATCAACAGAGCCAAATGCCTTTGCATAGTCAATAAAGTATGTTGTTGTTGTTGTTGTTAGGTGCCATCGAGTCGAGTATTACTCACAGTGACCCTATGAACTAAAGATCTGAAACCCATCCTGTCCTGTACCATTCTCACACTTCCTGACACAGAAGAGCCCATTGCAGCAGTTATCTTGTCAATTCAACTGTTTGAGGGTCTTCCTCTCCTTTGCCTACCTCCACCCTTCCCAACATCATGTCCTTCTCCAAGGAATAACACCTCCTAGTAACATGTCCAAAGTATGTGAGGTAAAGCCTCATCATTCTTGCCTCCAAAGAGCACTCTGGTTGCACTCTCTCCAAGACACATGTTTGTTTTCTTGGTCATGGATGGAATGTTCCATACTCTTCTCCAACACCACAGCTCATAGGCATCAATTCTTTTTCTGTCATCCTTAGTCATTGTCCAGGTCTCAGGTGCATAACTAGTAATAAGAAAGACCATGGTCTGAATCAGATACACATTAGTCCTCAAACTGACATCATTACTCCTCAGTAACTTGGAAAGGTCACTAACTGCAGACTTTCCCATTGCAATGTATCTCCTTATTTCCTGACTGCTCGTACCAAGCGTGTTAATTGTGGATCCGAGCAAGATGAAGCTGTTGACAATCTCCTCTCCATCCATCATGACACTGCCTACTGGTCCAGTGGTAAGAATCTTTGTTTGTTTGATATTGAGACACAATCCATACTGAAGGCTGCATTTCTTGATCTTCTGCAACAAGTACTTCAAGTCTCCCTCACTTTCAGCAAGCAAAGTTGTATCATCTGCATAGCACAGGTTATTGACGCGTCTCCCTGCAATCCTGATGCCACACTCCTCTTCATAGAGTCCAGAATTTCGGATCATATAGATTGAACGTATGGAGATAGAATACATTCCTGACACACTCCCTTCCCAATTCCAAACCATGCAGTGCTCCCCTGCTCCATTTGCACTACAGCCTCCTGGATCAGTTATAGGTTCCTTATGAGTACAATCAAGTGCTCTGGGATTCCCATTCTTCTCGCTGTCAACCACAACTTGTCGTGATCCACACAGTTGAATGCCTTTGCATAGTCAATAAAGCACAAATAGACATTCTTCTGGTATTCCTTACTTTCAGCCAGAATCCTTCAGACATCAGCAATGATATCTCTGGTGCCACGGCCTCTTCTAAATCCCACCTGAACTTCTGACAGTTCCCTATCTATGTACTATTCCAGTCATTTTTTAGTGATCTTCGGCAGTATTTTGCTGGTATGTGTTATCAATGATATTTTTTATCGTTTCCACATTCAGTTGGATCACCCTTCTTGGGAATAGGAACAAATATGGGCCTATTCCAATCCATTGGCCAGACAGCTGTCCTCCAAAAATTTCTGGCATAGACTGGTGAGTGCATCCAAGGCTGCATCTGTTAATTGAAACAAGTCAATTGTCAATCCACCGATTCCTAGGGCCTTATTTTTTACCAATGCTTTCAATGCAGCTTCAACTTCCTCTTTCATTACTATTGACTCCTGTTCATGTGGTACTTCCCGAAAATTTTCAGTGTCAATCAATTATTTCTGGTACGACTCTATGTACCCCTCCATCTTCTTTTGATGCTTCCTGGGTCATTTAATTCATTGCCCATAGCATCTTTAAGCATCATGACATGAGGCCTAAGTTTGTTTTTTTGTTTCTTCAGCTTGAGAAATGCAGAGGGAGTTCTTCCCTTTTTCTTCTCCAATTCCTGCTCTCTACACGTTCCATTATAATACTTTGCTTTGTCCTCCCAAGTTGCCCTTTGAAACCATCTGTTCAGCTCTTTTATTTACTTTGACGTTTTCCTTTAGATTTGGCAGTGCAGTCTTTAGAGTCTCAGCTGACATTCATTTCCGTTTTATCTTTCTCTTCTTTTTTGTAGTGACTTTTTGCTTTCTTCATGGATGATATCCTTGATATCATCCCACAACTCACTTGGTCTTCTATGATTGGTGTTCAATGCCTCAAACCTATTCTTAAGATGATCATAAAATCCCTGTGGAATTGATTCAAGATCATATCTTGGTTCCCATGGACTTGTTTTAATTTTCTTCAGCCTCAATTTGAACTTTCATATGAGTAATTGATGATCTGACACACAGTCTGCCCCTGGCTTTTTAACTGCTGATATTGAGCTTCTCCAATGATTTATTCCACAAATATAGTCAGTCTGATTCCTATGCAGCCTGCTGGGTAAGATTCACGTGTAAAGTCGTCTTTTGTGTCTTTTAGAAAAAGTCTTTGCAATGAATAAATCATTGTAAATACAAAATTCAATCATTCTATTTCCAACCTCATTTCTATCACGAAACCCATATTTTCAAACTACAGTTCCTTCTTCATTGTTTCCTACTTTTGCATTCCAATCACCAATTATTATTAATGCATCCTGATTGCATATTTGGTCAATTTCAGACTGCAAAATTTAGTAAAAAATTATCAATTTCTTCCTCTTTGGCCCTAGATGTAAGAGCATATACTTGAATAATAGTCGTATTAATGGGTCTTCCTTGTATGCATAAGGATTTTTATCCTATCACTCATAACACTGTATTTTAAGATAGAACTTGAAATTGAGTTTTTTTTACTATGAAAATTACACCATTCTTCTTCTGTTTTTTCATTCCCTGCATAGTATATCATATGATTATCTGATTCCAAGTGGCCATAATTGGTCCATCACATCTCATGCCTAGTATGTCAATATCTGTGCATTCCATTTAATTTTTAACAATATCCAATTTTCCAACGTTCAAGCTACAAACATTCCATGTACCAATTGTTATACGATGTTTGTTATTGATTTTCCTCATTTCACTGACTTCCAATCTGGCCTCTACCACTACACTACTATAACTATCCTCTTTGTTTAGTGCTCAGAGGATTTTCAAAGATCTTTTAATTATGAAGTAGATGACCCATCGTGCTTCCTAGCAATAAAGTATCAATAGACATCATTCCACTATTCTTTACTTTCAGCCAGGATCCATCTGACATTCCTGATGCCATGATCTCTTCTAAATTCTCTTTGAACATCTGCCCGTTTATTTACTGTTCTAGCATCATTTTTAAAATGATCTTCTTCAGCAGTATTTTGCTTGCATGTGATATTAATGATATGGCTTTATAGTTTCCACTTTCTGTTGGATCACTCTATGAAGAAGAATGTGACATCAGAATTTGAGGTAATATAATCAATAAACTTTGCTGTGCAAATGACGCAGACACAACCTTCCTTGCTCAAAGTGAGGAGGAGTTGAAACAACACTTGCTGCAGCAGAAGATCAAAGACTATACCTTTCAATATAGATTGTATCTCAATGTCAAGAAAACAAAAATACTCACCTCTAGATCAATAGGTAACATCATGATAAATGGAAAAAAAGATTGAAGTGGTCAACAACTTCATCTTTCTTGGAACCACTTTCAATACCCTTGGTACCAGCAGTCAGGTGAGCAGGAGATGTATTACACTTGAAAAGTCTGCCGTCAGGGACCTCTCCAAATTACTGAGAACTGAGAAGCAATGATGTCAGTTTGAGGACTAAGGGATGCTTGATTCAAATCATGGTCTTTCTAATCACATTCTAAGCATCTAAAAGCTGGACATTGAATAAGGATGACAGAAGAAGAATTGATGTTTTTGAGCTGTGATGTTGGAGAAGAGTACTGAACATCCCGTGGATTGCCCAAAGAGCAAACAAATGTGTTTTCGAGAAAGTGCAGCAAGAGTGCTGTTTGAAAGCTACAAAGATAGAGCATACTTTGGGTATGTTGCTAAGAGAGGCTAATCCCTGGATAGGGTCCTCTTGCTTAGAAAGTTGAGGGGATGGTGAAAGAGAGGAAGACACTACAGCAGGTGAATCGACACAGTGACTGCTGCAGTGAGTTTGAGTGTGTGAGGAAGTGTGAGGATGGCATAGTGTAGGTCAGGGTTCAGATCTATTGTTCATGAGGGTGCTGTGAGTCTTCCTGGACTCACTGACACCTAACGAGTACAATAACAAGCTATAAAGTAATTAGCAATATGCACATCATACAACAAAATGACAAATACATTTCACAGTTTAGGAGGCTCCAAATCTGAATCCCAGGCACTAGTCTAGGGGAAGACATTCCATCTCTTATAGTTGTGGAGGAAGATCCTTGCTCTGAGATCTGCTCCTGGCCCGTCTTCCTGTGGTAGTGTCCAAGCCCATTGTTACAGTTACTGTGTCAATCATCTCCTCGAGGGCCACATTTGCCTTCCCTAACCCTTCACTTTTTGAGCACATGTCCTCTCCAAGAACTGGCCCCCTTTGATAACATGCTCAAGGTAAGCACACCATTCTTACCTCTAAGAAACATCTTTTTCTATATATTAGCAATAAAGAAATGGAAATGTACTTTTTTTAGAAGTATCTTTTACAACAGTACCAAACCCCCTAATACATTTAAATATATGTATAATACAACATGTATAGTATCATGAAAATTATAAAACTCTAATGAAAGTAACCAAAGAAGATCTTATTAGAGAAGGCACTATAGCCATAGATAAGAAGACTCAACATTGCTATAATATCAATTTTCCCTAAACTTATCTACAAATTTAATCTCAGTCAGTGTCCCTGTGGCATTAAAGGAAGCTGATAAGCTGATTTTAAGGCCATGGAGCTATAATAAAATAAATGTGTTTTTTAAAAGAAAAAAACAAAAAAACCAAAAAAAAGACCCAACAAACCCAAATTCCCTTCTTTTCCCCAAAACTTACTATCAAGCTACTGTAACCAAAATAGCCTTTGGTGAAAGGGCAGACAAGAGATGAATGGAACAGAAAAGAGTGTAGAAATGTGTGGTTTATTAGGCTTTGACAGAGCTGCAGTAACAAGTCTGTGGAGACAGGACCGTCTCCTCTAAAAAGCAGCCAGCACAGTTGGACTTCAACATGTGAAAGAAAGAGAAAGAAAAGGACAGGAAAATGAAACAACGGCTACATAGATTGTGATAAAATATTTGCAGTTATGTTTGCTAAGAGGCCAGTAGCCAGACTGTATACATCAAGAAACCTAAAAAAAAAAAAAATCCCCAAATTCAATAATGATTTAAACAAATGCTTCAAATAACAGCTGGACCCCAAAAGACACCCAGATGGCAAACAAGCACATTTTTTAAAAAGTGGCTCAACGTTAGTCATTAGAGAACTAGCTGCAAACTAAAAGCACAATGGTTGTCAATATCCACCTTTTAGAATGGCTAAAATGAAAATAAACAAAAAACAAACCCAAACCAAATAAAATTCAATACCAAGTACTGAATGGATGGGAAGCAATAGGAACTTTCACACACTACTGGTAAGAATGTAAAATGTTAGAGCCTTTTGGAAAACAGTTTGGCAGTTTCTTGTAAGTTAAACATACACTTAGCATATGACTCAAAAATTCCACTCCCAAGCATGTTCCCAAGAAATATGAAAACTTATGCACACACACACACACACACACACACACGGCTGTTTCATTTTAAAATGCCTTAAATTAGAAACAACCCAAATGTCCATCAATCAGTGACTGGATAAACAAACATTAGTACATCCATTCCATTCACGGTACCATTCATTCCATTGCAAACCACAATTGAACTGCAACTCCCCACTTCCTCGCTGTGCTTCATGTTTCCATAACTTCTTCTAAGTCTTCATGCCTTCCCAACTATATTCTTGGACAAATGATGCTCTTTTAATCTTACATGGTTGATTAAGGAATAAGTGCCTTCCTGAACTTACTGTTCATTTTACAGGCCTATCTATTGATTAGCTGAAAGTTGAGGTATAGAAACGAGTTTTGTTCCAAGTTTGAAGGGTGATGAAAGGCTACAGTCTTGGGGTTTTCATCAGTCTGTGAAGCATCAGTAAGCATACCTATTTTTATAATTTTTGAGTTTTGGTTTTTTTCTTTGGTTTTAAGAAGACGTGAATGGGTCTAATTTAAAGTTTATCACAAGACCACAGTTTCTGGGGTTTAATCAGTCCATGAGGTTCCAGGTTGTTTGAAGTCCATGGACAGTTGAAATCAGTCCTGCATTATCTCCGCTTTGATCATTACTCTTCTGCAGGGTTCAGTAATGGTGGCTGGGCACCATCTGGTCTCTGAGTCAAGGAGGCAGTTGTTCACGGAGACAATTACTCATATATTCCATATATTTCTTCTGTTCCTGATTCTCCTCCTTCCTCTGTTGCTCCAGGGAAATAAGGACCCATTTTCATACATTGGACAATGCCTTACAACCTTCTAAGATGCTGGATCCTACAAAGTGAAGTAGAAGGTAGAATACTCTTATTAATCTTGCTTTTCACCTTCCTTTCTGCCCCTTCAAGGTGCTCCACTGTAGTGTCTTGGTATAGGGTGTAACATATCAAACAGCTAGCCAAAATGCATGCAGCTTGAATCCATCAGTCATTCTGCAAGAGAAAGATGGACAGTCTCCTTCTGTAAACACTTACAGCTCTAGAAACACAATGGACGGTTTTTATGAGTTGGAAGTTATTACATGACAGTGGATTTGGCTTGGCATGGGTCTGCACCTGTTAGGTACTAATAAACTTTGTTCTTTATACATTTGTTATTATTGTCATATCTATCTATCCATCTATCCATCTATCTATCATCTATCTTTGTTGTTGTTATGTGCCTTCAAGTTGCCTTTGACTTATAGTGACTATATGTACAACAGCTCTGAAGCCTGCCCTGTCCTGAGCCAGTCTCACTGACTCCCACACACCTACCCCCATTGCCCTAGTTACTGTATCAATACATTTCATCTGGGGTCTTTCTCTTCTGCACTGTCCCTCCATCCTTCTGAGCATGATGTCCTTCTCCAAGGATCGGTCCTTCCTGGCCATGTGCTCAAAGTATATGAGACAAAGCTTCAAAATCCTAGCCTCTAAGGAGAAACTTGTTTTCACTCTCTCCAAGACAGATCTAGTTGTTTCTTTTGGTGGTCCATGGAATATTCAAGACTCTTCACTGGCACCACAACTTAAAGGCATCAATTCTTCTTCTATCATCCTTAGTCATTATCCAGCTCTCTGATGCATAGCAAGTAACTGCTAAGACCACGGACTGGATCAGATGTAACTGTTGTTAGGTGCTGTTGGGTTGATTACAACCCATAATGACCCTATGAACAGCAAATCAGAACACTCTCGTGTCCTGTGCTATGCTCATGCTTTCTGACACACTCAAGCCCAATGCAGCATTCACTGTCAATCTGGTTGAGGGTCTTCCTCTCTTTCACCAACACCCTTCCTTTCCAAGCATGATGTCCTTCTCTACGGAATAACCTCTTTTAATAACATGCCCAAAGTATGTGAATCAAAGTTTTATCATCTTTGTCTCCAAGATATTACATTATTATATTATCTTTGTTTCCACTCTGGCTGCCCTTTCTCCAAGACATATTTGTTCTTCAGACAATCCATGGGATGTTCAGTGCTCTTCTCCAATAGCACAGCTTAAAGGAATCAATTCTTCTGTCATCTTTATTTAATGACCAGCTCTCAGATGCACAACAAATGATTGAAAATACCATGGCCTGAATCAGATGCACTTTAGTCTGCAAAGTGACATCATAGCACCTCAATAACTTGGTGAGATCCCTAACTGCAGACTTTCCCAATGCAATGCATCTCCTGATTTCCTGACTGCTGGTAAGAAAGGTTTTGGTAGTTCCTTAGATAAAATCATTGACAACTTCAATCTTTTCTCCATTTATCATGATGTTGCCTATTGTTTCAGTGGTGAGAACTTTTTTCCTCTGTGTATGTGTGTTTCATTCATGTACATTGTGGGTCTTTTTCTGCTTCTTCCCTCCACCCAACAAACTCTGTAATCCTGTGATTTCTTCCCCTCTCTACCCTCTCACCCTCCCCTCTACATCCTTCTTTGTATTTCCGTGTACATTTCACTGGGAGCAATGATTTTGAAAAATACTATATAATATGAAAGAGCCTAGAGAGCATTATGCTGAGTGAAAAAACTCGGATAAGAACAAATTCTGTGCAAGACTATTATTGCAAAAACAGAAGGAGAATTTTTGTTTTCTTGACATCGAGATAGAATCTATATTGAAGGCTGTATTCTTTGATCTTCTGTAGCAAGTGCTTCAAGTTTTACTCACCTTCAGAAAGCTATGTTGTGCCATCTACATAAAACAAGTTACATAAGTAGAGGCAAACATCTACATAAAACAAGATACATAAGTAGAGGCATACATATTTGTCCTTTTGAGAAACATCATAATGTCTTCAAGCTCCATCCATATTGTAGCATGTATTATGACTTTATTTCTCCTGCAGAGTGAGTAGTATGCCATTATATGTATTTACTGCATTTTGTTTACCCATTTATTTATTGATGGGCATTTAGATTGTTTCTACCCTTCACCACTGTGAAAAGTGCTACAGGGTACAGTGGGATACAAGTCTCTGAGTTTTGTTTTCAAGTTTGTGGAATATACAGTTAGAGTGGAAATGCTGGGTCATATGGTACTTTCACTTTTAGCTTTCTGAGGAATCACTACACTGTTTTCCCCCATGGTGCATCAATTCATATACCATTTCAATTCCCCCACATCTTTGCTAATATTTGTTATGCAGTATCTTTATCACATTTTTGCTGTTGTGTATCATCGAATCAGAATCAACCCATAATTGCTGACTTTCCATCAGGTTTTCAGAGACAGTAAATCTCAAAGGAGGAGATTGCCTATCCTTCTCCAGAAGAAGAGTTGGTGTACTGCACCAGTGCCTTTGGGATTGCAATGCAACTTCTTACCACTAGGCCACCTACTAGGAGTGAAGTGGTATCTCATTGTTTATGATTTTTATTTGCATCTCTTTTATGACAGATGATGTTAATCTTTTCCTGTGTGTGGTGGCCATTTGAATGTCCTCTTTGGTAAAATGTCTATTTTCATTCTTTGCTTATTTTATAGTTGGATTTTCTATAATCTTTATAGGAGAACACCAAGCCTTCATTCCATGATGTTACTGGCAGGGTTTGAACTGCTAACTTTTCAGTTACTACCAGAGCTTAAAGTGTTTATATCAGGGACCTTAAATAAGACTAAAAGGACAGGGAGACGTTTAGAGGGTTATTTTCTTTTCCTCTTCCTTTTTTTTTAAAATTGAGATTTTAAAGAAAGTTTATAGAAAACTTGGATCTCCATTCATTCATTGTTGCACATTTTCCTCCCTGCTCACCACCCCAGGTTGGTTTTATCTTTGGAAAAAAAAATCTTTCATTGTTGAACAATTGCTCCCCCCATGTCCACTTTACTATGCAGCTCTTATTCTGGACTGCTGTCATGCAAAAAATACCTTATCATATATTCCTTTTAGGCAGTTCTCTCATCTGTTCCAATGCAGTGTACATTATTTATCCCCTCTTTTCCTACTTTCCCCCAAACTTGATGTCAGTACTGTGTTGGGGTATTTTTTTGTTCTTTTTTTTAAAAATTATTATTAAATTTTATTCGTTTTAATGAACATTTACAGAGATTTGGTGTTTTCATTCATTCATTGTTGCAATGTTTTCTCTACCCTCCTCCCCAGTTCGTTCTTCGTACCCCCCCCCTGCCGAATGTCTGTTTTAATTGTCCAGTTGCCACAGTGCTTGTCAAAGCCAGTTCTGATTAATCTCCTTTGTCAGTGTGTCCTTTGCCATTCCCTATCTCTCCTCCCTGAGATTTCACCCTGATTCATAAGGAAAAGGGGATGGCGTATTCTCTTAGCTACTTCCTGCTGAAAAGGGACGCTGGGGGTTTCAGGGTGAAGATCTTCTCTCACTACTCTAAAGGGCCCCTTTGGCAGTAGGAAACACATAGACTATTATGGAGTTTGATTTTGGAATTTAGATGCACTGTTATCAATTGTGCTTAGCCGTACATGTTCATATCCTTGAAGATGTATCATGGAAGTGTTGCAGCCTAGAAGACACAAATTTAACTAACAAGTTAAAAGTACATGAGTCAAAAATTAAAAAGCAATAATATTCCGAGTAGAGGTTCTAATAGTGGCACAAATCAAGTTACAGAGGGAAGGTGGTTCTTACAACAAAAGGCCTATAGACTAGCACTTTGTCTATTATAGTGTAGAGGTTAGGAACCACAAGATGTAGAGGCTCATTTCTGGTTCTTAAGTCCTGGAGCAAATTACATCTACCACTGAGTTGTTTTACAACTCAGAAGTTTTCATGCAAAGTAGAGGTGAAGTAAGGAACTGCTTAAGAGGTTTTCTGTCCATTCCAACAACTAAGAAATAGTGAGAAGAGTTGGGACCTCAGAAGGCTTTTAGGGGATGTCAGTCCTGTTTTATAACAGTGGTATTATGCAGCACTTGTCTTTTTGTGCCTGAGATATTTCACTCAGCATAGTGTTCTCCAGGGTCACCCATTTTGTATAATTTTTCATGAGTTCCTTGTTTTTCAATGCTGCTTAGTATTCCATTGAGTGAATATATCACAGCTTCTCTGTCCATTCATTTGTTGATGGGCACTTTGGTTGCTTCCATCTCTTTGCTATTGTGAACAACACAGCAATAAACATGGGTGTGCATATATCTGCTTGGGTGCCAGTCCTGTTTTCTTTAGGGTATATTCCCAGTAGTGGAATTGCTTGGTCAAATGGTATTTCTATTTCCAACTTTTTGAGAAAGTGCAATACTGCTTTCTGTAGTGGTTGCACCTTGCCAGCATTTGTTATTTGCTGCACTGTTGAATTTCATTATTGTTACTGTGGTCAGATGATATCTTATAGTTGTTTTGATTTGCATCTCACTTAGAGGTAGGGATTTTGAACATTTCTTCATGTGTTTGTTCGTCATCTGAATGTTGTCTTTCGTGAAGTGTCTGTTCATATCCTGTGCCCATTTTTCAATTGGGTTGTTTATCTTGTGGTGCTCAAGTATTCTATAAGTTCTAGATATAAGTCCCATATCAGACATGTCATTACCAAATAATTTTTCCCAGTCTGTGGCTTTTCTTTTTATCCTGTTGGAGAAGTGTTTTTTTGATGTGCATAGGGATTTGATTCTTAGAAAGTCCCATTCATCTATTTTATCCTCTCCCAGTTGTCGGATTTTTAGGATGTTTGCAAGACTGTTCATGTTGTGGAAGAGGGTTTCTAGTGTTCTTCCAAGCTTTTCTATGATGAAGTTTATAGTCCTTGGTTTTAGTCCTAGGACCTTGACCCACTTTGTGTTGGTTTTTGTGCATGGTGTAAGGTGTGGGTCTTGCTTGAGTTTCCTGCAGATAGTTTTCCAATTCTGTCAAGACAATTTGTCAAAAAAGGCTGTCATTTCCTTACTTAACTGATTTCATCTCCTTGTCAAAAATTAATTGACAATAGGTAGATGGGCTGATTTCTGAATTTTAAATTCTATTCCATTAATCTATGTGTCTGCTACTGTACCAATACTACAATATCTTGCCCACCATGACAATGTAGTAGGATTTGAAGTAAGGGAGTGAGATACCTCCTGCCTTGTTTCTATTTTTAAGGAGTGCTTTGCTTATTCAGGGTCTCTTTCCATTCCAGATGAAACTGGAAGTTGCCTTTTCCATCCCGTTGAAGAATGGAATTGCTGTTTGTATTGGGATTGCATTAAACGTGTAGATTGTCTTTGGTAGAATTGTTATTTTCCCAATATTGAGTCTTCCTATTCAAGAGCAAGGTATATTCTTCCATTCCTCCAGGTTTTTTTTTGTTTCTTGTCCTAATGTTTTGTCATTTTCTTTGAATAGGTCCTCTGTGTTTCTAGTTATATTTACTCACAAGTATTTAATCTTGGGATTAGCTATTGTGATGGGTATTGTGTTTTTTTTAGCTCCAATTCTGTATACTCTTTGTCACTGTTGAAAAATCCAATTGATTTTTATATGTTGATCTTGTATCCTGTCACTTTGGTGAATTGGTCAACTATGTCCACTAGCTTTCTTGCTGAGTCTTTAGGGTTTTCTAAGTATACTATCATATCATCTTCATATAGGGATAATTTTACCTCCTTTTTGCCAGTTTAGATACCTCTTATTTCCTTTTCTTGTCTTGTTGCTTTTGGTAAGTCTTCCAATAAAATAATGAATAGGAGAGGTGATAGCAGGCATCCTTGCCTAGTTCCTGTTCTCAAGGGGAATGCCTTTGATCTCTCTCCATTGAAAACAATGTTGGTTCCTGTGTTTGCATATATACTTTTTACTATGTTGAGGAAAGTCTCCTCTAATCCTATTTTGTTGAGGAAAGAGTGTTGGATTTTGTCAAAGACCTTTTCTGCATCAGTTGATAGGATCATGTGGTTCTTGTTCTTTGCTTTGTTACTGTGATGAATTACGCTGATTGTTTTTCTTATGTTGAATCATTTTGCAAACCTGTTATGAATCTGACTTGGTCATGGTGAATTATTATTTTTTTCATGTATCATTGGATTCTATTAGGATTTTATTCAGGATTTTTGCATCATTGTTCATGAGAGATATTGTCCTATAGTTTTCTATTTTGTTAGTGCCTTTATCTGGCTTTGGTGTCAAGAACATGTTTGCTTCATAGAATGAGTCTAGGAAAATGTCATCTTTTTTTATTTTCTGAAATACTTTATGTAGAATTTGTAACAATCCTCACGTGAATGTTTGATAAAATTCACTTGTAAAACCATCTGTTCCAGGGCTTTTATTTTTGCTGGAAGTTGTTTTACTACCTTTTCAGTTACTTCTATTGTAAAGGGTCTGTTCAGGTGTTAAATTTAAGATTGTGTCAGTTTAGGTAGATTTTATGTTTCTAAGTATTTGTCCATTTCCTCTAGGTTTTCATATTTGAGTATAATTTTTCATAATATTCCATCATTAACCTTTTTATTTTGGTTGATTCTGCCTGTTTCTTGTCATTATGTTTTGTAATTGTCTTTGAATAGGTCCTCTGTGCTTCTTGCTTCTTTTCTTTCTTTGTAAGTTTTGATAGTGGTTTGTCGATTTTATTGATCTTTTTGAAGAGCCAACTTACAGTTTTGTTGAAGGTTTCAATTGTTTTTCTGTCTTTTATTTCATTTCTTTCTGCCCTAATTTTTATAATTTCCTTTTTTTGAGGGTGTCAGGTGTTCTGGCCATTCTTTTTCAATTTGTTGGAGATGTTGGGTTAGAGAGTCAATGGCTATTTTGTCCTGCCTTTTGATTTATTTGCTTGTTGCTATAAATTAACGTCAGATTACTGCTTTTGCTATTTCCCAGAGGCTTTTGTAAGTTGTGTTTCCATTGTCATTTGTTTAAAGAAAACTTTTGATTTCGTTTTTTTTTTAATGTTTTCTAGTGGCTCAATGTCAAGGAGACAAAGATTGTCACCACTGGACCAGTTGGCAGCATCAGGATGGATGGTGAAGAGATTGAGATTGTACACAGCTTTAGTATGCTTGGCTCCACAGTCAATACTCTTGGCACCAGTAGCCAGGAAATTAAAAGGCGTATTGCCATGGGAAAGTCTGCTGTTAGGGACCTCTCCAAAGTACTGAAGAGCAATGGTGTCTCTCTGGAGACTAAGATGCATTTGATACAGGCCATGATCTTCACAATCACTTGTTATGCATCAGGGAGTTGGACAACGACCAAGGAGGATAGAAGGAGAATTGATGCCTTTGAGCTGTGGTGCTGGAGAAGAGTATTGAGAATACCATAGACTGCTAGGAAAACAAACAGATTCGTCCTGGAAAGGGTTAAACCGGGTGGCTCCTTGGAGGCAAGGATTCTGAGGCTCCATCTAACATACTTTGGACATGCTGTGAGGAGAGACCGGTCCTTGGAGAGGGACATCATGCTTGGTAGGGTGGAGGGACGACGCAGGAGGGGAAGGCCTTCTATGAGGTGGATTGATTCAATGACTGGGATAATCAGGATGGGAGTGTCAGAGACAGTGCGATTGGCACAGGACAGAGCAGAGTATAGGGCTGTTGTACATAGGGTCGCTATGAGTCGCAAGCGACTTGACGGCACATAACAACAACAACAACAGTACCCACTCATTTTCAAGCAAGGTGTTGTTCAGCTTCCAAATGTATGATTTTCTTCTCCTTTTTCCTCTTGTTATTAATTTCTAATTTTGTAGCATTGTGCTCTGAGAAGATGCTTCGCATTATTTGTTTTTTAATTTATTGATGCTTGCCTTGTGACCTAAAATGTTATCTATTTTTGAGAATGTTCCATGCACATTGGAGAAGAAGGCATACTACACTTTTTTGTGTGTGTATTAGCCTATGTATATATCTATGAGATCCTGTTGGTTTATTGTGTGGTTTAATTCTTCAACATCTTTGTTTAATTTCTTTCTGGTAGTTTTATCTTTCCTTGAGAGTGGTGTACTGAAGTCTCCAAGTACTACGGTGGTGTTATCTGTTTCCTTTTTTAGTTTTGTTAATGTTTGTTTTATATATTTTGCAGCTCTATCACTGGTGCATATTTTTTATCGTGATATCCTCTTGTTCTATTGACCCTTTAAGCATTATGTAGTGACCTCCTTTGTCCTTTGTGATGATTTTTGCATTAAAATTTATTTTAATATCACAACTCCTGCTTTTTCCTGGTTGCCTTTTGCTTGGTATATTTTTTTTCTACCCTTTTAGTTTTAGTCTTTCTTTATCTTCACTTTTCAGGTGTGTCTCTTGTAGATAGCATATTGATGATTTTGGTTTTTTATATAGTCTGCACTCTTTTTCTCTTCACTAATGCATTTAAACCATTCACATTCAATGTGATTACAGAGAGGTAAGCTTCTATTGCTATCATTTTGTTGAGTTCTTTCTGGTGTTGTTGCTGGTTATTTTGGTCCATCATGCTTTTAGTGGCACCTCTGAAAGAAGGACACCTCTCATTGTGTCCTGCAACACTTGTCTGGCTTTTACAAACTCCCTTAAGTTCTGCTTTTCTAAGACTATCTTGATCTCTCCTTCATATTTGATGGACTGTTTTGCTGTATTCTTGATAGTATTCTTGGTTGGAAGTTGTGTTCTTTGAGTGTGTGATACATGTCATTCCACTGTCTTCTTGCTTGCATGATTTCTGCTGAGAAATTGGCACTTAATCTTATTTGTTCTCCCTTATAAGTTACTCTTTGTTTCTCCCTAACTGCTTTCAGAATTCTCTATCTTTGGTTCTGGCAAATTTGACTATGATATGCTTGACGTTTTTATTTTTGGGTCTATTCGATATGATGTTCACTCAGTTTCTTGAATATATATTATCTCATTCTTCATTTTGCCTGGGAAGTTTTCTTGTAGTAATTCTTCCACAATTTTTTGGTGCCTTTACTTGCTTCTTCCTGTTTTGGAATTCTGATTATGCACATGTTCCTCCTCTTCATGGTGTTTCACATTATTCTTAGGTTTTCTTCTTTTTCCTTCCTTTTTGATTCTGCTTTTTGTTCTAGTAGATCAGTGGTGACAATTCTGTCTTATATTTCACTAGTTCTGTGTTCTGTCTCTTCAACTTTGTTGATATATCCCTCCAATTTGTTGATAGCATCTGAAACATTGATCCTCATATTTTGGATTGTGGTTTATTGTTTTTCCAGAGACTCTAATGCCTTGTTTGTTTTATCAGCAATATTTTGGATTTTTTTAAGCTCCTGTTTGGATGCAGTATCTTGTAATTCTTCAAGTTTGTCTTTCACCCATTGAAAATATTCAATCATTGTTCTTTTAAATTCTGTGTAAAAAATTTCATCAGATGTTCTGGCTTTAGGACATCCATTGAAACTGTGTCACTTTTTCTTTTTGGTGACATCTTGCTTTGGGTTTTTGTATGGTGGAAGGTAGCCTGCTTCTTACATGACATTGCAGTGGTAGAGTTTTTCATGCCTGAGGTGATAGCTGGCTCTTGGTCTGATTTCACTGCTCCAGAGGAGGGTGGAGCAGCTACTCTGCCTGGGTTTCTCTCGAAACTATTGACTCAAGGGAAGACTTGCTTCAGTTCAGGAAAGAAAAGACCTGTGAATTAGCAGCTTCATCTGTCCAACAACTACTGCAGCTAAGCCAGTCCCAGGTGCTCCATGCTAAAGGCAGCTCACCCTTTAGGAGGTGAAAGGAAATGAAGTGAGTTTACCTGTGATACTGATGTCTCTGATGCAGTTCAGAGGGGTTGGCAGTGGGTCATCCTCTAGGTGTTGGGAATGAGTTGTCCAGGCTGTGGCACCAGGTTCTCCAGATGGTGGGTCCAGGTGTGGATAGGACTTCTGGGTGCTGGGCAAGGATTCTGGGTGGCGGGTGTGGGATTTTCAGACAGCAGAGCCTTGGCAGAGTTCCAGACAGAGGGAAGGAGTGTCCTTGCAGCCAGAGAATGTCTTTCAGGTGTGTTCAGGGGTCCAGGTGGCAGGGCTGGTTGCTTCCAGTCAGTGGGGATGGGGCCCTGCCAGGCAGCAGTGCCATGGCCTAGTGTTTCAGGCATGAGACCAGTCCAGGACACATCAAGAAATTCTCAAGTCATGTACCTACTTAATTGACTAGACATGTGGAGATGCAGGTATAGCACCTAGAGGGATATTTTCCTCTTCGGCTTTTATAAAATAGTAACTCAATGGTTCCAGGTAATCATCTAATGTGGAGAAAATATCTCCATTTTTTTTAATAACTCTGAGAGACATATGCTTGGGAGGGTGGAGGGACAGCACAAAAGAGGAAGACCCTTGATGAGATGGATTGACTTAGTGACTGGGATAATGGAGGTAGATGCATCCAAGATAATGAGATTGGCTCAGGATAGAGCAGGATTTAGAGCTGCTGTAAAAAAGTGTTGCTATTAGTCACAAGTGACTCAACAGCACATAACAACAACAACTACTACTACTATTAGTTATTCAATATGAGAAGAGTGAATTTATGAAATTTAACTCATATAGAAGCAGTTCTTAATTGTATTCTTTCAGCAGAAATTGAAATAAAGCTTTTCTGGTCATATTTATAAGCATGCTGTTATTTTTGCCTCTCTAGTAAAGCTGTTAAGAATATAAAACCTTCCTACTTTCTGTTTCAACTACGAGTATTTTTCATCCAAGTTATCTGGTATGCATGCAGTATAAATTCTGTTGCATCATTTTACACCTTTTGTTGTTTCTGACTGCAGCATTTGCAAATCATGTTTAATTTTGTTTGCCCAGAATAACAATGAAATGCTAAAAAAATTATGTGTATTCTATTCACATTTCACACTCTTTTAGTAACAGAAGAGCCATAATGCACTTCAGCCCTCTGAAGCTACTATAAGCTTATAGTAAAACTAGAGAAACATTATGAATAATTAAAAATATGATATTTATTCCAGGAGAAAGATAAATCTTTGAACAATCTCTGCTGACAGAAGGCTTCACAATCAGGTATTATGTCCTTAAAAAGAAATTGCTCTGTCTTTTCAGGTGTTAAGGGATTTCACAGTCAGATATTAATGAGGTAAAGATGCTCAAGTTGATCATTAAAGGGAGAAGGGAGGAGGACTGAGTTACTTCATGTTAATTCTTATCATTCTTCATTGCTATCTAACAAGTAGGTACCAGATGCTTTGCATTGTCTGTAGGCTATAAAAAGATAAACAGAAGGAGATCTGGTGTCATAATGGTGACACTCAGTTAGGAACCAAAGGTGAGTGGTTGGGATTCATCCAGCTACTTTGGGAGGAAAATCTGGCATTTTGTTCCTATAAAGATTGCAGTCTAGAAAGCCTCAAGGAGCAGTTCTGTCACATGAGGTCACTAGAACCAACTTAAGAATATTCAGCAACCCATATCAGTGGGGCTAAATTTCATGTGCAATAGTCAGAGAAGGAAAAAAAAACACCAAACCCCTCACATTGCATTATTTAAAATGAATACATTGTACTGTTGTTGTGTATCATAAAGTCAGAACTGAACCATAGCTGACCCTCTGGTGGCTTTCCAGAGGCAGTTAATCACATGAGAGCAGCTTGTCCATCTTTCTCTCATGGAGCAGCTGATGGCCTCAAACCACTTGCCTTTGGGATTGCAGCACAGCTTCTTGCCAGTAGGCCAACATGAATAAATGTGTTAATCATTATTATATTAAAATGAAAACCATAAAAAAGGTCCTAGACAAACAGCACTTAGGCTGAGAGTCCGTTTCAAAATAATCATACCTAATAATGATTTTTTTTATTCCTAACAGAAATCCATAATGTTTCCTATGACTTAACCTAGCATTGTTTTGCTTATTATTACAGAAAAATATTTCTATTCTTTAGGTGCAGAACTATGGTCCATTGGTAGAAGCAGCCAGTTAGTACACCTGGTCAGTCAGTGGACATCACACTAGGCTGTGAGTTAATCGACTTGCAATCCAGCCCCACCAGTGATGAGAACTAACCATATTACTGGGAAGAAGCCACTTTACCTCCTTGGGATTATAGTTTTACTATGTGCACAAAGTTGCAGTTTAATTGAATAACTTCTAAAATCCAATAGGAGCTCTGGTAGCACAGTAGGCCAAATCTTGGGCTGCTATAAAGGTAGGCAGCTCTAACCCACTAACCGCTTGAAGAGAGAAAGATGAGGTTGCCTGCTCCAGTAAAAATTTATAACTCCTAATACTCTATGACAGAGCTCTGGTGCCCTAGTGGTAAGAACCTGTGCTGCAATTCATGAAACAAATGGTTTGAATTCACCAGAAACTCCAAGGGAAAAGGATGGGCAAACTCCTCCAGCATGATTTTCTGCCTCTAAAGCCTTACGGATGATCAGTTATGAGTCGATTCTGACTCAATGGCACACAACAACACTACAATTCCTTATAAGGTAGTTTGATTTTGGCTTATAGAAGGTCACTAGGAATCAGGATCAACTTAATGGCATTTGTTGTTGTTGTTATGTGCCTTCAAGTCACCTTGGACTCATAGCGACCTTATGCACAAAGCCCTAAACCCTGCTCTACCCTGTGCCAATCTTATTGTCTCTGACACACCTATCCCTATTACCTCACTCACTGAATCAATCCACCTCATCGAGAGTCTTCCTGTCCTGTGCTGTCCCTCCACCCTCCCAAGCATGACGTCCCTCTCCAAGGACTGGTCCCACCTTGCAATATGTCCAAAGTATGTTAGATGAAGCTTCAGAATCCTTGCCTCCAAGGAGCAGCCTGGGTTCACCCTCTCCAGGATGAACTTGTTTGTTCTCCTAGCAGCCCATGGTATATACAGTACTCTTCTCCAGCACCACAGCTCAAAAGCATCAATTCTCCTTCTATCTCCCTAGTCAATGTCCAGCTGTCTGATGCATAGAAAGTAATTGCAAAGACCATGGCTTGGATCAGGTGCACCTTAGTCTCTAGACTGACATCATTGCTCTTCAGTACTTGATGACAGTACATCTTTAAAATTCTAAAATCACAGCTCTAAAATACTGATAATTCTACTTAAAATACCAATTTGAAATAGTATGGTGCTAACACTGAAATCAAACTCACTGCCATCTGCCACAAAGCAAAACCTGGCTCCTATTGGCCCTTCATGGGGTTTGTGAGGTTGTGAATCTTAACAGCGGAAGAAAGTCCACTGTTCGAACTCCTTCAGAGCAGCTAGTTCAACCTCTGGAGACACTAGGTCTTTTGCTTATCCTGCTACAGGATAGGCCACCAGTGCTCCTTAAATGAATAAAGCGTATGAAAACATTATAAACATAATTACAACATTGTAAATGTAATGCTAATTCAAGAGACATTTCAGAACTGAGCATGCTGCTGAGCCATCCTTATGAAAAGCAAAGTGAAGGTCTGGCTAAACTGAAGTTCTGGACTAATGGAACTTCTTAGCTCTTCTTAGCTTGTAATACTGTTTTTCAAATAGAAAATGTTTTTCATTTCTATTAAAAGGTATTCTTAGCTTGTAAGAATGTTTTTCAAATATAAAATTCCAACTATATTGAAATATAGTTGTTTTAATGAAACAAAATGGAATTCTGTAGGTAATCAGGATGGAGAGGTAAGTCCATATATTATGTCAGCTGAGGTAGTTGACATTTAACATTCTGACCCTTATCAACCAGGCCAGATCCTTTCATAAACGTGAATTGCATATTGCTGGCTGGTATTTTTTTGAAGTTTAAACAACAGAATGTTTCTGCTGGATTCCAGATAAGCATCTGAAATGTATTCCACTGGCTTTTGATTCTAGTCAATTGATTTTTAATTCAACCAATTAATAAAATATAATGAGTACTTTTAACTTCCTTTAATAAAACCTTCATAACCATTGAGTCAGAATGAATTCTCGGCTGACCCTCCACTGGGTTTTCAGAGGCTCTAAATCACATGGGAAATTATGCAAAATCTCCTATCTTTCTGCACCTTCCCCCTTTTGGGTTGGCAGTGGAACTTCCAAGCCACAAGGCCATAAGAGCTATGACATAGTTTTGCAAGCAGCAGCTCATTCCTTATAAAAATGTTTTCCAATGAAAAAACAGTGACTATACACATGGACCTCAATAGATAGATTACACACGAATCGCATCACTGTGTCTGTAGAAAGACATAATAGATAATATCATCAGTCAGAGCCAACTTTAAAACACATCATGAATTGCTCATATGCAAGTTTGAGTTAAAGGTGAAGAAAATAAAACAAGTCTATGAGAGCCCAAGTACAACCTATCTAGATTTAGAGATCATCTTAAAAAAAAAACAAACCAAAAAAAATCTGAACAGTGTATCAATGAAGGAGTTTGTCTTTTGCTTTTCAAGAAGAGGAACTAACTGGGGGTGGGAGTGGGGAGAAAAGTGCAACAATGAATGAATGGAATTCCAAAATCTGTGTAGATATTCATTGAAATTAATAATAATAATAATAATAATAATAATAAAAATTAAAACAAAACAAAACACCCAACTTATGTAACACATTGAATGTTAATGAGTAAAGACCAGATTAGTTGTGGGATGACAAAGATGTCATACATGAAGAACATAAACAGTCATTTAAAAGACAAGAAGAAATGAAAGAGCAAGATGGATGTTAGAAGAGAGTCTGAGAACAAAAGTTGGAATTAGAAAAACAACCAGGTATATTGGTAAACCTCTGAGACTGTAGCCCTGGAAAATCCTTAAGACCTGGAGCTGAAAGAAAGAAGGACCTGGAGCTGACTCGCCATTGGAGGCTAAACTTGTACACAGACATAAACAACAATTTAAAGTGGACAATAACACCAACGAGGTTTGTACTCCTTAAAATAACCAGCCATTAGGGATCAGAAGGATAATATTTTCCCAGGGATAAAGCTCAGGAAGCAGGAAAAGTTAGGAAATATGAACTAAGGAAAACACAGGAAGTGGAAAAATTGCTGTTAGAATGTGGGAATTGAAATAAATGTCATGAAACAAATTGTGTATGAATTGTTGAATGACAAATCAATTTTGCTTAATAAACTTATACCTAAATCACAGTAAAAAGTTTACAAAGAGAGAAAAGAAGCGCTTTTTTTTTCTTTCTTGTTGTGTTCCATCCAATTGGATCCAACTGGCACAGGAGGCGATTGCCCCTCCTTGTACAGCAAAGCAACTGTTGGATTCAAACCTCATACCTTCAGGATTGTAGTACAGCTTCTTAGCACTAGGCCAACAGAGCTCCCTGAGAAGAAACTCTTGAACATATTCTTGAACACAGAGTTGTTGTTGTTGTTGTTGTTATGTGTCACCAGTTGGAACTGACTCACAGCTGACCCTCCAGAATGTTTCCAGAGTCTGAAATTGCATGCGAAGAGATTGCTCATCTTTCTTCTCTGGAGCAGCTGGTAGATCCAAGTCACTTTCCTTTGGGTTAACTCCTTACCACTAGGGCCACCAGAGCTTTCCAAACATAGAGTAGCTAAAGCAAAAAGGAGCAAATGATGGAATAAAAAAGTACAAAGACTGGCCCATGAAACAAAGCAAAGTGTTATGATGAAATGTGCAAAGAAGGAGCTGGAGATGAGCATTCTCAGCTTTTCTCAAGCTGAAAGAACTAAAGAAAAAGTAACATCTTGAGTGGTGATATTGAACAATGCAAGAAGCATCATGGGAAGTAAAAGGAATATACAAAGCCACCGTACCAAAAAGGATTCATTGACATTCAGTCATTTCAGGATGTAAGCATAGGATCAGGAGCTGACGGCACTGAGGGAGGGAGTCCAAGCTGCAACGAACTCATTGGCAAAAGAAAAGCTCCAGGAGTTGACAGAACACAATCCAAAAAGCAAAATGTGCAACAATGAATGAACGAAAACCCAACATTTCTGTAAACTTTCTTTAAGATCACAATTTTTTTAAAAAAACACACAGCAAGAACAACCCCAAAATGGTTCAACATAGAGATGCAAAGCTGGAAGCGTTCACTCATCTACGTCAATAAATTTGGAAGTAGCCACCAGGCTAATGAACTAAAAGAGACCCATTCATTTCATCCCAAGAAAGGAGATCCTATGGAATACAGAAATTATCAAACAATACTGTTAATATTGCAGAGGTAAAATTAGGGTGAACATAATTAAGAGGACAGTTGGTAAACGTTCAAACTGGATTCAGAATAGGACATGGAATGAAAGACATTATTACTGACATCAGTTGGATCTTGGCTGATTGGAGAGAATACCAGAAAGAGCATTTGATAGTACGTATCCTAACAAATTATGGAAGAGTATGGCAATTAGAGATCACTGACAATGTATCATTTCACTATACCTATCAGAGATTATGAAGATGGTGCAGATAGGTCAAAATTAAATCTGTTGTCTATAGAGTTGCTATATGAATTGTAATCAAATCGACTACACCTAACAACAAAAACTCAATTTGTGTGCTAAGCAAATAAGGTGAGCAACTGGGCTATATGAAGAGCAAGCTAAGAGTCAGGATTGGAGAAAGAGTCTTTCACCTGTGATACGCAGACAACACACCTTTTTCATGAAGATCAGAGATGACAGTCTTCAGTAGGAATCGCATCTCAGCATAAAGAAAAGAAAAACCCTCATAGTGAGGTCAAGAAACAACATTGTGAGGAGTTGAGAAGTTTGAATTGGTCAAGGATTTAATTTTACTTAGATTTATAATCAACACCCATGGAAGTAGCAGCCAAGAAGTCAAATGCCATAGTGCACAGAACAAGAATCTGCTGCAAAAGATCTCTTTAAAGTGTTGTTTTGAAGAAGATGTGCCTGACCCAAGTAAGTCATTGTATTTTCAGTTGCCTCATGATGCATGTTATACCAAGAAATCTGGAGGACAACTATCTGGCCAACTGACTGGAAGAGATCTGTTTTGTTCTCATTCCAAAGAAAGGTGATCCAACAGAGTGTAGAAATCATCGAACAATATCATTAATATCACATACAAGCAAGATTCGGCTGAAAATTATAAAAACAAACAAACAACTAGAGCAGCACATCGACAGACAACTGCCAGATGTGCAGTCTGGATTTAGAAGAGGTCATGGCACTAAGGATATTATAGCTAATGTTAGGTGGATCTTGGCTGAAAGCAGAGAGTACCAGAGGAATGTCTGTGTTTCATTGACTATGCAAAGGCATTTGACTTGTGGATCACAACAAACTGTGGTTAATTTGAAAAAGAATGGGAATTCCAGAACACTTGTTTGTGCTTATGCAAAACCTATACTTGGACCAGGAGGCATTTGTCAGAACAGAGCAAGGAGACACTGCATGGTTTAAAATTGGGAAAGATGAACACCAGGGATGTGTCTTATTTCCATACCTTTTTAATCTATATGCGGAATAGATCATTTGGGAGGCTGGGCTCCATGAGGTAGAATGTGGCATCAGGATTGGAGGAAGTCTCATCAATATCCTACATTATGCAGATGACACAACCTTGCTTACTGAATCTGAGGAGGACTTGAGGCGCTTGCTGCAGAAAGTCACTGCAACCTTCAGTACAGATTGAGGCTCAACATGAAGAAAACAAAGATTCTCACCATTGAGCTGACTGTCAGCATCTTGATAGACGGTAAAGAGATTGAGATTGTTAACAGCTTCAGTTTGTTTGGTCCCACAGTCAATACTCTTAGTACCAGCAGCCAGGAAATCAAAAGACAAACTGCATTGGGCAAGTCTGCTGTCAGAGACATCTCCAGAGTATTGAGGAGCAACAATGTCAGTCTGGAGACTAAGGTGCGCATGATCCAGACTATGGTCTTTGCAATCATGTACTGTGCATCAGAAAGCTGGACAATGACTAGGGATGATAGAAGAGAATTGATGCCTTTGAGCTGTGGTGCTGGAGAAGAGTATTGAATATACCATAGATTGCTAGGAGAACTAACAAGTTCATCCTGGAGAGGGTGAAACCAGGCTGCTCCTCGGAGGCAAGGATTCTGAAGCTTCGTCTGACATACTTTGGATATGTTGCAAGGCGGGATCAGTCCTTGCAGAGGGACATCATGCTTGGGAGGGAAAGGGACAGCACAGGAGAGAAAGATCCTTGATGAGATGAATTGATTAAATGACGGGGATAATGGGGGTAGGTGTGTCAGAAACAATAAGGTTGGCTCAGGATAAAGCAGGGTTTTGAGCTGTTGTACCTAGGGTCGCTGTGAGTTGCAGGAGACTTGACGGCACATGAAAGCTATGCAGTGAAAAGGGAAATCTGAAGAGTAGTTAATGCAGTTGAATTGTGTTATTGGTGAAAAACTTTGGTGTTTGCTCTGGACTGCCAGAACAAACAAATGTATTTTGGAAGAAGGGCAATCAGAATGCTCCTGAGAATTAAAAGGGGTGAGATCTTACATACTTTTGGCATGTTAATTAGGATGACTCAAGCCCTGAAAAAGGACACCATACACGGTAAAGTAAGGTCAGTGTCAAAGAGCAAGACCCTCAAAAAGACAGATTGATACAGTGGCAGCAATAATGGGCTTAAATATAACAACAATTGTGAGGAGGGTGCAGGACAGTATTTCAACCACAGCATGGTCTAAATTTTTTCTGTAAAAGCCAGGTGATTTATACTATATGATCCCATTGGCTAAATTTTATTGCTTCCTTCTGGCTTTGTGCTTTGTCATAATGTTTTTTAGCACCCCTCTGGGTTTCTATCACAGCATTTTTAAATCATCAGTACTAAAGCACTAAGCAGAATGCCTAATATGAGATAGAGAAACAAGGCTTCATTGCTGTCTTTAAACCAAATTGTGCCTACCCAAATGTCTGGATAGTGTGAGGAGAATTAATTGAGCTCAAGGTTGTGCTGACACCTTGTGTCTAAATAGATTTGAAAGAAATTTTGCAAAGTTCAAAGAATTTGAATATGAAACTCAATATGCAGCTAGGTCTACCTCACCAATACTTGTAGTTTGGGTTTTTTCCCCCTTAATTATAATTACTCACTCATTTAACTTCCCAGTTGTTTCCACAGTATGTACTATTGTTTGGTGTTACCACTTTAAAAACTGTACATGTTCCCAGTATTTTAATCACTGAGTGAAAGTAGATTGTTGTAACAGATATGAAACAAAAGGTGTTACAAGAATTTTCCACTTTTTCTGTTTCTTTAAACTTACTATTTAGGAAATAAGCATTTTAAATATTCTTTTCTTGATTTAGAAGCTCATTGAAAGTAGGAAGCAATTGGCACAGTTTGTTGTGTTTGGGGAGAACATTGTTCTAATTGATACCGGACTTGTCTGTCAGTTTGCTGTACTGAAATGACTTATGGGTTGCTATGATACTGAACGCTGTGCCACTACTGGTGTAATCAAATGTCATGAGCGTTACCCATGGTGGACAGGTTTTAGTAGAGCTCCCTGATTAAAGACTAAGAAGCAAGACTGACCATCTACTTCTTAAATAGCAGACCTCTGAAAACCTTATGAACACTAGAGGAATGCAGATAGTGATAGTAGTGTAGTGGTAGAGCCCAGATTAGAAGTCAGTTGAAATGAGGATGGTGACTGCCACAATGGCCTCTAATGTGTCAGAAAGTGTGAAGATGGTACAGGATAACAAGATAAGAAAGAGTTCAGCTCTTTTGTTCATAGGATCACTATGAGTCATACCAACTCTATGACTCCCAAAACAACATACAAAATTAGCAATGTTTAATGTGTATGTAGTTATATTCATAAAATACATTCAAAGAACATTTATACCAGGTACTGTTCAAGATACATTTAAAACTTTATCACTTAATAGCACATATGAACCTTCTATTAGATCCCAGAATCTGTCTGTACTTTTTTTTTTTTTTTTTACTTTTAGCTAGATCAGGAGCAACACAAGCCTGACTTGTTTGAATTTGAAGTCTTTGACTTTGCCATGCAGCTGAATTTTCAATGAGAATTTAATCTCTTGAGATTTAAACTCTTGACAGTGGTTAAGTTGTTGTTGTTGCTAAGTGCCGTTGAGTCATAGGCAACTCATAGCAACCCTATGAACTAAAGTCCTGGACACCTGTATAACTTTCGTCCTTTCTCCAGGTTCATAGAGTTTCCGGAGGCAAGCTATTACGGAAGTGGGTGCAACTCCTGCTTTCAAGCATGTTTTACTTGGAGAGCTCCACCTAACACTGTCCATGGGTAACCATTATTGCATTTGACACATCAGTGTCACAGTGTTCGGCTTCACAACAACCATGAGTACAGCAAATGGACACACCTGGGTTACACGACCTAGAAGAATGTTTCACCAAAAACAATTAAAGGCAGGTCTGAGGGCCATGGATTAAAGTCACCCAGCTTTGGCTTGGGAGCATGACTTTCTGTCCACTAGGCCAACTGAGCTCTCTCTATGCTCTCATTGTTGTTGTTAAGTGTCATCTAGTCATAGGTGACTCATAGCCACCCTATGAACGAAAGACCTGGACCCTGCAAAACTCAGAACCTGTGTAAGGCAGTAACCTGTCATGGGACGGAAACTCATTAGGTGATTATGAGGTAGGATTATTAAAGGTTAGAAGGTTTCAAGAGGCAAAGTGTGCTACATATACCAACAGAATGTTGTTGTAAATATTTCTTTTACTTTGTTGTTATTTATACTATGTTGTTGTGTACTGGCAAGTCAGAACCGATCCATAGCTGACTCTCCCATGGATTTTCAGAGGCAATTAATTGCACAGGAGGAGATTGCCCATCCTCCTGTGGTGGCCTTGAACTGTGTACCTTCGGGATTGCAGCACAGTTTCTTGCCATTAGGCCACCAGGGTTCCCTATTTAAAAATATACAGTTAAAAAAAAAGGGTAACCAATTCATTTCTGCATGTTCATTTACATGATATTTATGACAACCTATGATAGATAGGTCACCCTCCTTTTCTTAGTTGTTCCTATTCAATTAACATAAATTCATTGTCTCCCTAAGGCTCTAATTTAAACTTTCCAGTTGCTGTTGTCAATCTGGTTCCATTTAGACATTGTTGTTATTGTTATGTGCTGTTGAGTCACTGGCAGCTGGCTTCCTTTGAATAGAGAGTTTAGCAAGAGAACTCCTTAAAACCTACCTTTCTCCCTCCATTTTCTTTTTTGGTCCCCCCCCCCACCGTCCTCCATTCACATCATGTTTCTTATGATCATTCCCATACATTGTGTCTTACATTAATCACCACTGATTCCTTCCCACTGTTACCCTGTCTTTCAGATCCCCACCGGATTTTTCCTAATTTCTTTTCCCTCTCCTTCCACCCATGGAACTCTGCAACCCTGTGATTCCCCCCCTTCCCCACCCTTTGGCCTCTGCCCACCCCCTTCCTTGTTTGGGTATCCATACTTTTAAAAGATTATTTCTTGAAAGAATTAAGCATACAATTAGATTGTTTTATACCCTTGGGTTATATTCATGGAAAGCATATAGGATTTGATTTTCCTCATAGAAATGTACTAGTCAGGAGAGAAAAATCAAGCATGTTAATAATTAATACCAAAAGTCTCATAGTATTTTCATATAATTATTCATGGGCGTTGAGGAGCTTGAGGAAATCAAGTAGTCTACCCTTACCAGCAAAATTTAATTCTCTTCTTGACAAGTGATCTAATTTGCAAAATCTGTACATATATCATTATAATTAATAGTCACTGTAGATAATGCTTTCAATTGTGCATATAATCAAATTTAATGTAATAACTAGAACTATACATACGTTTATACAGTCTTTCCAATGATTATGCCTTTGTTCCAAGTATTGCAAAACTCTTAGAATTTGATAGCTCTATCTTGCTCTTTTACCCAGAATTAGAGGGCACAGTCCCTAAGATTTCCCTCCTTTTTGACACTGACCTCAAGGACTTCTCAAAACCACTCTTGGGTTTGCTAATTTGCAAGATAGACACCTAAGCCTAATATTAGAATCATTTGCTGGAATTCATGTTGTTGTCAGGTGTATTGCATTGGCTTCAACTCATAGCGACCCTAGACACAAAGAACTAAGCTCTGCTCCCCTGTTCTTAAGTCCATTGTTAGAGTCACTCAGCTAAAGAAAGATAGAGGGTAGTGATGACTCTGGGAGGGTGCCATCCATGAAACTTCTCTTATCTTCTCTCTCTTGGAGTCAGGATACATTGCCTTCCTAGAACATGTGTGACAATGCATTTGGAAGATTATGGATGGAGGATTGCCAAGCAGTGTGAGCTTGTGTACCCAGATCTTTCACTGGGGCTTTGCTGCGTAGGCATGATAGTCTGTACACTACTGTGGATAAACTCAGTAAAGTTTCTAGGATAAAGTTTCTAGGTTGATTTATTACTGAGGGGCCAAAATCCCCCTCCCTGAATCACCTGGCAAGTCTTTCTGGGGTGGTGAGTTCTTATTTAAGGTGTGACAGTGCTGATCTTAAGAGCCCTGTGATCAGACTCCACCCAAAACAAAGATACTTTTATTAAATGACACAGAGTCTAGAAAACTCTAACTTGTTGCCATTGATTCAGACCTGCCTCAAAGCTGACTCTTCTTACATGAACATTCTTCTCACCATGGATCAATGTCCTCAATGCTTGTATTTGGGCAATCATTAGTGAATGAAAGAAGTGACACAATAGTACTTCTTGAGGCTAAATGTGACCCACTTCCTTAATGGTTTTGTTTGTTTATTTTGGGGTTTGTTTGTTTTTTAATTCGTCAGAGAGGAAAAACAATATTGTGATTTCAATGCAAGTTTACAGTAAAGTTAGATTTTCATTCATTCATTGTTGCACATTTTCTTCCCTATCACCCAAGTTGACTTTTTTTTGCATTTTAACTTTTTTTTAATAAAGTTGGTGTTTTTATTTTTTTAATATTTTTTTATCATTTTTTTTAAATTTTATTGGGAAAAACATGTTGAGGATACAAGGATGTGAGGGTTGGGAGCGGAAGGGTGAAGCTGGGCAGGGATGAAAATTGCAGGAATACAGTTGCTGGGCTGCACAATTTAATTGGTGGGGAAAGCAGGTGAAGCAAATGAAAAGGATCCAGTGGGGACCAGATGATACAGGGCAATGGTAGCATAGTCTAACGGTGATTAAACAAACTGTC
This sequence comes from Elephantulus edwardii, assembly GCF_000299155.1. Classification (NCBI taxonomy): domain Eukaryota; kingdom Metazoa; phylum Chordata; class Mammalia; order Macroscelidea; family Macroscelididae; genus Elephantulus; species Elephantulus edwardii. Next base: position 12,833,337 of record NW_006399813.1, on the reverse strand, counting down.
TTATTCACTTTTGGGTTTCTCATTTGGGAACTAGGCACAGACTCTCTGGTCTCTTCACGCTGAACAGGGCCATTGATGTGAAGGGGTAAAGGGAGCACACTTTATCACCTTACGGGTGGTCTTGAGTTAAAGCTGCTTGCCGCTTTGTTCTGTTAGAAGATATTTTCCTGACATTTACTCCCCTCTGGACTGCAAAGTGTTTTCCCAGGTGGGTCCAGTGGGGATGGCTGACTGACCCCTGAGGCTCCATCCTCCTTTGCTTCCTTAGCTGGCAGTTGTATTTCCTTTTTGTCTCTGGAACTGGGTTCAGGGTCAGGTCTGGAGTAAAACTCAGTGTTAAGTTTACCTATAGGAAAGGGAGCAAATCTAGAGAGAACAAACTTGTGAGTTACAAATAGAAGGGCTTTGAGGGTGTTACTTATGTGTGTACTGGGGGAGAGGGTGGAGGAAAGTAGCCTAGATAAAATTCTCTGTACGTCCTAGGCAATTTTTCCTACCCAGGGGTCAGATGGCACAACCTGAGGGCTAAGGAGCTCACCCTGAGGGCTGAAGATGGCTCGTCCCAAGCTGGGAGCCAAAGATGACTTGCCGCGAGACAGGCAACACACCTAGGGGCTGGCTGGCACACTACCTCACCAAAGTCCCCCCTCCAAGTCCAGACCCCTTGCCTGACCGAAGACCAGGTGGCCAGGGACAGTGTCCCCAATTTCAGCACTACTACCTAACACACACACCCCAGTAAGTGGACATACTGTAATTTGAAGTAGGTGTCACTGCCCTCTCCCTTTATAAATAGGGAAGGCAACCTGAGAGTGGTGAACAGACTCCCCCCAGTTCTTGGCAGAGGCATTCAACAGATTAAAATATGTGGTGCATTTAGGATGTCTGCCATATTGGACATGCTGCCACTGTTAAGTGTTGTCAAGTAGACAGCTCACAGTGGCTTTCATCAATCCATTGTATTGGTGATCTTCTTCTCTGGCCTGCCCAAGGAAACCCAATCCTCCAGCGGCTGTGTCTCCCACCACCAGCATCTTGACTCCTAGAATTCTCCCCAGAACAAGTCCACTCTGCAGTGGTGTGGTGGCTCCGCTGCACCAGTGGGGGGTGGGGTGGGGGGGCTGGGAGGGGGCGGTGCCCACAGTCCATCTCAGGTGAGGGGATCCCGGGGGTACAGTGTTGGAAGCCTCATGGAGCTGTAGCAGTGGCGCAGGCTCAACAGCAGGGGGCTGGGAGCTGCGGGACTCACCCATTCCTCCCTGGAAATCCTCGATCTCCTGATGTTGAGCCTCAATCTGCACTGAAAACCAGTCATCAACTGTTTAACTGTTCAATTGGTCTGCTGCTCCTGCAGCTTGTCATGTTGTCTCTGCCTCTGCTACCATCTTGGATCTGCCTACAATTTAATTTTTTTTAATTATTCTGGTTTATTTACAAAGTTTGAACACACCTTTTTAAAAAGATCCTTCCCATTTCCTTCATCCCATCCACCCATCAAATTGTGCAAGCCTATGATTAACACCCTTCCCCCCAAAACCATCCTCAGCCCTCTATTTACACCCTACATCACCCCCCTCAACCCCCACCCTGGATCCTAATACTCATTCTACAATAATGGTTTTATACAGTGTTTGTCCTTGTGGGACTGATGAGCATAGCTGCCTTCCTTAATGTTTTTGAGTGCTTGCTTTGGAACCAAGCCGCTATACTATGCTATTGTTGTTAGATGCCTTCAAATTGAGTACAACACATAGTGACCCAGTAAATCACAGATCTGAATTCCGTTCTATTCTATGACATCTCATAATTTCTGACATACTTGAGCCCATTACAGTAAACACTATGTCAATCCGTCTGCTCTCAAATGCATACCAAGTGATTGAAAAGACGATGGATTGAGTTAGGCACACTTTAGTTCTCAAACCTGCATCATTACTTCTCAATAATTAGGAGAGGTCCCTGACAGCACACTTTCTCAATGCAATACATCTCCTGATTGCCTGACTGCTAGTACCAAGAATGTTGACTGTGGAACCAAATAAGGCCCCAGGAATCAATGGGGTACCAACTGACATGTTTTAAATAACAAATGCAGCCCTGAACATGCTAACCTGTCTAAGTCAGGAAATTTGGGAGAGAGCTACCTGGTCAACCAACTAGAAGAGATCCATATTTGGTCCCATTCCTCAAAATCCAATAGATTATTACAATTATCAAATAATATCATAAATATCATATGCAAGTAAAATATTGCTGAAGATCATAAGTTCAGTTAGAATAGTACATTGACAGAGAACTTTCAGAAGTTCAGGTTGTGTTTAGGAGAGGCTACAGTATCAGGGATATTGTTTATGTGAGATGTACCTTGGATGAAAGTAGAGAATTCCAGGAAAATGTCTTTTTGTACATTATTGACTATGCAAAGATGTCTGAATGTGTAGATCATTACAAACTATGGCTAACATTGAGGAGAATGGAAATCCTAGAACAGTTATTTGTGCTCCTGAGAAACCTATATCTAGGTCAAGAGGCTGTTGTGCCAACAACAGAGCTGTTGTTGTTATTATGTTATGTGTCATTGAGTTGCCTGTGACTCATAGTGACCCTATGTACAATAGCTCAGAACCCTGTCCTTTGTTAAATTAGCCTCACTGACTCAAACACACCTTACCCGTATGACCTCAGTAACTATGTAAATCCATCTTATCTGGGGCCTTCCTGTCCTGTGCTATCCTTCCACCCTTCCAAGCATGATGTCATTCTCCAAGGACTGGTCCCTCCTGGTGACATGACCAAAGTATATGAGACAGAGCTTTAAAATCCTTGCTTCCAAGCAGAAACTTGGTCTCACCCTCTCTAAGACAGTCCTGTTTTGTTCTCTTAGTGGTCCATGGTATATTCAATATCCTTCTCCAGCACCACAAGTCAAAGTTATTGATTCTTCTTCTGTCATCCTTAGTCATTGTCCAACTGTCTGATGCATAGCAAGTAATTGTGAAAACCATGGTCTGGGTCAGGCACACATTATTCTCTAGACTGATGTCATTGTTCTTTAGCATTTTGGAGAAGTTTCTGACAGCTGTCAGACTTTGCCAGTGCAATTAGTCTTTTGATTTCCTGAAAGCTGGCACCAAGAATATTGATTGTGGGGCCAAGCAAGCTGACATTGTTAACAACCAGAATTCCTTGCCCATCTATCATGGTGCTGCCAGTTGGCCCAGTGGTGAGAATCTTTGTCTTCTTGATGCTGAGCGTCAATCCATATTGAAGACTACAGTCCTTGGCCTTCTGCAGCAAATGCTTCAGGTTCTCCTAGTTTCAGCAAGCACGTTTGTGTCATCTGCATAACATAGGTTGTTGATGAATCTTCCTCCAATCCTGATGCCACATTTCTCCTTATAAAGTCCAACCTCCTGTTCAACTTACAGATTGAAAAGGTATGGAGACAGAATGCATCCCTGATGCACTCCTATCTTGATCTTGAACCATGTGGTGCTTCCTTGCTCTGTTCTGAGAACTTCTTCCTGGTCTAAGTATAGGTTTTGCATTAGTACAATCAGGTGTTCTGGGATTCCCATTCTTCTCAGGGTTAGCCACCATTTGTTGTGATCCACACAGTCAAATACCTTTGCAATTAAACACAGATAGACATTTATCTGCTACTCTTTGATTTCAGCCAACTTCCATCTGACATTGGTGATGTCTCTAGTGCCATGGTCTCTTTTAAACCCAGCTTGTATTTCAGGAAAGGTGTGTGCCAGGGTTGTGTCCTCTCTCCATGCCTATTCAATCTGTATGCTGAGTAAATTATTGAGAAGCTTGACTCTAGGAAGAACAATGTGGCATCAAAGGAAGACTGATCAACAATCTGCAGTATATGATGACACACCCTTACTTGTTGAAAGCAAGGAGGACTTGAAGAACTTGCTGCAGAACATCAAAGACTACAGCCTTCAGGATGGATTACATCGCAACATCAAGAAAACAAACATTTTCACCACTGGACTGATAGGCAACATCACAATAGAGGGAGAAAATACTGAAACTGTCAACAACTTCCTTACTTGGCTCCATAATCAACTAAACAGCACACAATGAGGAAACTAATAAGGACAGCTCGTATGTAGGTGCCCAGCAGACCGTATCAAGGTATGCAAGTCTTCAGATGTTTTCAACCCCTCCCCACACAGCCTTTGAGTTATTCCCATGTGTTGCTGGGAGAGGCACAGATAAGGAGTCTCTGACAAGCACTACCCAAATTGCGGGTTCCTAAGCAAATGAAATGAACATTGGTATTTTAAGCCAACAAATGTGGCATAGTTTATTATTTAGCAATAGAAAAAGAAAACAGATTCTGGTAGCTGGAGATGGGGTACTGCTGAGACAGACACCTAAAATCTGTAGATCTGGGAGTAGGTGGTGGGAACCAGAAACACTTAGTACTGGCAGAAGCCTTTTGTAGACTGATGCAAAGAAGACTGAAAGGAAACTTAAAAAAAAGGGGAGGAGGGAGGTGTTGGAAAAGGGGAAATAAAAGCTCGTTGTATTATAGTGGTAGAGAATCACTAGTAGCATCACATGTGAAGAGATGTTTCTGACTTAATAATCGAAGAAGCTTTGCAGCAGAATATAAAAAGTTCATCTGGCAGCTCCTTGGCTACAATAAAAAACACGAGAGGTAAGATAAAGAACAGTAAACTATAAACAGTCAAGAGTTGCTGGGTTCAAAAATGAAACAGCTTCTTACTTGCAGCCTCTCCAGATGGTAAATGATTCTCAAATGAAGAAATAGCTTCTAGGCAAATTAATAGTGCTTCAGAAAAATGTGGTCTAAATCTGAAGCCCAGGGAGTGACTGGGAAGTCTTTTTGTCAATATTTCTAAAAGGCTTTAGGGTGGTGTTGCAAAGACTTTTTCAAATAAACAAAGATCTTCCTAAAGACATTTGGCTTGGTACGTTGGAAGAGGAAGAGACCCAGTGAGACGGGTTAACACAGCAGCTGCAACAGTGGTTTTGGACACAGCAACAGCTGTAAGAGCAATGCAGGACCCGGCAGCGTTTCATTCTGGTGAGATGCAGTGTTATCAGGAGTTGCAGCCGACTCTCAGCATTTCACAACAACAACAATGTGAAAAGGAATAAAGTATGGACACCTCCAACGTGGATCAGTCCCACAGATCTTAAGTTAAACAAAAGAAGCTGGACACAGAGTACATGTTGTGTGGTTCCTACAAGTTGCAGAATGGGAAAAATGAATCTCTTATCAATAAACTGATTGATAGTAGTTGCCTTCAAATGCAGTGCATCCACAAAGGGCACAAGAAAAGTTACAGGGTAGATGGAAACAGTTTCTATCATGATAGAGGTGTAGGCTTTAAAAGTGCTTAATTTGTCAACCACACAGCTAACGTTGCAATTCAATGTACATATATTTTTTTACTGTGTGTTTATATACTAATTTCAAATACTATAAGGTAGGAATCTCTATTTTGCTTTAACAATAATATGTATATAATCGCTAAAAATATGAACTTACAAAAAGAAATATGTGCACAATTGTGAAGGTACATCTTTGTAAGACTTGAGAAGTTACTGTTATTAGGTGCACCAATTGAGTATAGCTCATAGTAACCCTATGAACAACAGATCAAACTCCTGTTCTATCCTGCACCATCTTCATCAACTCTGACACACTTGAGCCCATTGCTGCAGTCACCCTGTCAATCCATAAGAATAAGAAAATTTCTCAATTTAGAGACAAAGAAGCTAGGGAAGTAAGTAAAGAATATAAACAAGTTTTAAGTTCACCTGGCATGCTGGGGACATGAGATAACATAAATCTGAGCTGCCCCCCAATTTCCAACTCTGAAGAAAAGACAAGTCGCTTGGCTGCTCTAATTTTATCCAGAAGACTTATCACCTTTTGATATCACATTGCCCTTTGTTGTGTGATAATCAAGCCAAGGTGACAAATTTACATATAAACCCTCAAATTCTACTCACTGAATCAGAGATGGAGCTGAGACTGTTTGCTGCTGCCATCTTCAACCCTCGCTATGAAGATAGAATCTAAGCTGTGCTTAAGTCCTCCTCCAAAGACCTCTTGTTAAAGGTTTTTGTTATGTGCTGTCAAGTCAGAACCAAAACATAGCTGACCCTCTTGTGAGTTTTCAGAGGCAGTAAGTCATACTGGAAGAGACTGCCCATACTTCTCCTGTGGAGTGACTGGTAGATTTGAACTGCATACCTTTGGAATTGTAATGCAGTTTCTTACCACCAGACCACCAAAGCTCCCTTCTTATTAAAGGTAGAACTCGGGAATAAAGCTCTAGACTCTAAAAGAGAGCAAAGAGATGCTGAAGTAAAAGAGTTGAACAGAAGATTTCAAAGGGCAGCATAAGAAAAAGCTAACTAGTCTAACAGAATGTGCAAAGAGCTGGAGATGGAGAATAAAAAGAAATGAATTTGCTTAGCATTTCTCAAACTGAAAGGACTGAAAAACAAATTCAAGACTTGAATGGCAATAATGAGAGATGCTATGAGCATAGTCTTGAATGATGCAGGAAGAATCAAAAGAATGATGGAACACATACAAAGAATCACTGTAGTGAAAGGAATTGCCTGACACTGGTATTTTTTTTCCAAGAAGTATCATATCAACAAGAGACATTGGTAACGAAGGAAGAAATTAAAGGTACATTAAAGGCATTGGTAAAAAAAAGTAAGGCCCTAGGAATCGATGGGATACCAATTGACAAATTTCAACTAACAGATGCAGCCCTTGACATGCTCACTAGTCTATGTCAGGAAATTTGGAGGACACCTGCTTGGCAGACTGACTGAAAAACATCTGTACTTGTTTCCGTTCTTAGAAAAGGTGATCTAACAGAATGCGGAAATTATCAAACAATATCACTAATATCACATGCAAGAAAAAGATTGCTGGCTCGGTGAAGCCCCACTCTCAGAAGCCTGTCAGCTTCCCTGATCTTGCAACTTCAACTTCACAGCTGACAACTGCAGAGCCTCCACCTCTGTGCTCAGCTCTGCTTCAGGAGCCACTTCGTCTGCCAGTGTGCCATTTTAACTGGTGCCATCTTGATTATGTGAGGACGCCCTTAGTTCCTAACCCTCCCGGGTTCTGCTTTGCCCTGTGAAGCCCCATTCTGACACCAACCAGCTTCCCCAAGAAAGGGATGACAGGAACACTCAGAATCAGGTCAAGATATTGCCCTTCCTGGGGTTATCATCTGTTTTGCTAGCCATGTGCCTTAATGGGAAGGCCTCTGCAACAACCATCCACAAAAATAAGGGCCTGGAGGAAAAGAACAGAGACAAAGTCCTTCCTACCAACAGTCAGAGAGAGTGGTGAATAGTGTCAGAGAACCAGGTCTTACCACTCTACAAACCAAGAAGTACTATAGACTTCAGGAAATAGGCTACAGTAAACAAGTCTCACCCCAGAGAACTTAACTCGGGATCAGAAAGAACAGGAGCAGTTGCCCCACTCCACCCCCATCCAGCAAACATTACCATAGTACCTAAGAGGAAGGACCTAAGAGGCAGGATGAGTTGGCCTCCCCCTCCCTACTGGAGTGTTGAGCTCCCCAAATGAAGCAAGTCTTTTTCTGAGGGAAACAAGAGAAATCTGGACAGTGTGAACTGCCCTTCCCTTTCCTGGGGCAGTGAGCTCCTGAAGTATGGTCATCAGACTGAGAACATGTTATGGCCCTAGGCAAGAAAAAACTCTATTCAGTGGTGACACTGAAGAAACAACCAACCTCCAAGTCTACACAAAACCAAAACAAGATTTCACCCCACCAAAAATGATCAAAGCATGGAATCAATGACTTTCCTGAAGCCAGAAAGCCTGACTCAGAATTCAAAAGAATGATGATCAAATATTTTCAACAGGTAAAAGAAAAACTTGAAGAATTGCAAGATTCTACAAGCAAAAGCCAAGAGAAACTTAAAAAATAAAATTCAAGACAATACAGACAGAACAAACAGCATATTAGAAACCCTAGAACAATAAGAAACTGCAATGTAGAATATTAAAACTAGTGCCTCAAAATGATAAACATGTTGGAAGGACAGATAAGCAGAATTGAAGACAGGGAGCACAGAATCAGCAAAATAGAAGAGCTCTCTCAGCATTGATCTTTTGGAGCAAAAAGCAGAATCAACAAGGAATGAAAATAAAGAAGGCCTAAGAATAACTTTCAAAATTAATTTGGGGTCTTTAGAAACTCATGTGGCCTCAGAGGGTAAGTCCTTGGCTTTAATTGTTTTAAAACAATTGTTTTAAGACTGGTTTTAATTGTTTTAGGTTCAATATTCTTCTAAGCGGTATAGCACTGGTCTATCCATTTCTGTACAGAGGTAACTTGTCATTGCTGTGATGCAAAAAATGATAGAGCTGTAAAAATATATGAAGGGAAGAAATAAATACAATAGAAAACAGAAAAACAGTTGAAACTATGAACTAGACCAGGAGTTAGTTCAGCAAAAAATATCAATAAAATTGACAAGCCACTAGCAAAGCTAATAAAGGAAAAGAAAGAAAAAAACACAGGTAATCCAAATAAGAGATGAAAGGGGTAATGTTACAACAGAACCAACTTAAATAAAAAGGTTAACAATAGAATATTATGAGAAACTATACTCAAATATGAAAACCTAGAGGAAATGAACAAATATTTAGAAACTCACAATCTACTCAAACTGACACAGTCTGAAGTAGAAAACCTGAACAGACTCATTACAAAAGAAGATATTGAACAGATCATAAAACAATATCAAACAAAAAAGAGCCTTGGATCAGATGGTTTTACTAGTCAATGTTATAAAACATTCAGAGAAGAACTGTCACCAATTCTATATAAAGCATTTCAGGAAACAGAAAAGATCGAATATTCTCAGACTCATCTATGAAGCAAGCATATCCCTAATACCAAAGTCAGGTAAAGACATACCCAAAATAGAAAACTATAGGCCATTATCTCTCATGAATATAGACGCAAAAATCCTCAATAAAATCCTGGCTAATAGAATTCAACAGTACATCAAAAAAATCATTCATAACAGGTATGTAAAAATGGTTCGCTATAAGATAAAAAATTAAGGTAATTCATCACATTAACAAAGCATAGAACAAGAACTACATAATCCTAATAAAGCAGAAAAGGCCTTTGACAAAATATAACAACGTTTCTTGATTAAAACACTCAACAAAATAGGAATAGAGATATAGTTTTTTCCTCAACATAGTGAAAAAGTATATACCCCAATCCAAGAGCCAACATCATTCTCAATGGAGAAAGATTAAAGGCATCCCCTTGAGAACAGGAAATAGGCACGGATGCCCACTATCACCTCTCCTATTCAGTATTGTGTTAGTGAGAGCAATAAGGCAAGGCAAGGAAATAAGAGGTATCCAAATTGGCAAAGAGGAGGTAAAACTATCTCCATATGCAGATGATATACTTAGAGTATACTTAGAAAGTCCTAAAGATTAAGCAAAAAAACTATTGGACATAGTCGGCCAATTCAGCAAACAGCAGAGTACAAATCAACATACAAAAATGAGCTGGATTTTTCTACAGTGACAATGAGATTTTGTAAATAGAGCTAAGTAAAACAATATCAATTACAATAGCTAATCACAAGATTAAATAATTGGGAATAAATCCAACTAAAGATACAAAAGACCTATATAAAGAAAATGACAAAACATTACTAAAAGAAACAAAAAGAGACCTGGAGAAATGGAAGAATATGCCATGCTCATAGATAGGGAGACTCAAAATGGTGAAAATGACACTTCTACCAAATGCAATCTATAATTTCAATGTAATCCCAATACAGATACTAATTAGATTCTTCAACTAGAAGGCCATTTCCAATGTTATCTGGAATGGAAAAAGACCTCAAATAAGCAAAACACTATTGAAAAAGATAAACAAGGTAGGCAGCTTCACACTCCCCAATCTCAAATCCCTACTACACAGTACTGGTACAGCGACAGAAAAATAAATCAATGGTACGGAACGGAATTGAGAACCCAGAAATCAACTCATCTACTTATGGTCAACTGATCTTTGACAAGGAGACAAAATCTGTTAAGTGGGGAAATGACAGTCTCTTTAACAAATGGTGTTGGCAAAATTGGAAAACCATCTGCAGAAAACTTAAGTAAGATCTACATGTACATAAAAAACCATACCATACATAAAAATCAATTCAAGGTGGATCAGCGACCTAGAGGTAAATCCGAAGGCTATAAAATTTAACATAGAAAATCTATGATTATTATTAGAAGCCCTAATTTACAGCATTTCAACAGATTTTCAAGCATAGTGGAAAAAACCTACAACCAGGAGAGAATAAAGTAGATTTATTGGACCTTCTTAAAATCAAATCACAACGTGCATCAAAAATCTTCTCCAACAGGGTAAAAAGGAAACCCACACACCAGGAAAAATACCCAGTAATCATATAGGTGATAACAGACTTAAATCTAGAATTTGTAGAATACCCCAGCACCTCAACAAGATAAAGGTAAACAACCCAATCTCAAAATGAGCACAGGATATAAATAGACACTTCATAAAGAAAAGACATTCAGATGGCAAACACATGAATAAATGTTCAAACTCTAGCTATCAGAGAGATGCAAATCAGAACAACTATGAGATATCATTTCATTCCAGCAACGATAGCAAAGTGCAACAGGGTAGCAAAAAACAAACACTGGCAAGGTTGTGGAGGGAGTGGAAATCTTATTCACTGATGGTGGGAATATAAGATAATACAGCCACTATGGAAAGCTATCTGGTGTATCTCAAAAAGTTTTCGTTAAAATTAATAAAATAAAATAAAAAGAAGCATGTCAGCTAACAACTACAGCTTTGACTTTTTAAAAATAAGCTTATTTTCAACATCAGAACTGAAACGACACAGGATAATGATAAATAAAGTAAAAGTTACAAAAAATAAAAGAAGTAGAAATACCATTTGATCCAGCAATTCCACTATGGGCATATGCCATAAAGACATCAAAGCCATGACTCTAACAGATGTATGCACCCTCATGTTTATTGCTGAGTAGTTCAAAATAGCAAAGAGATGGAAGCAAAGCAGGTGCCCATCAACAAACGAATGGATAGAAAAAAACTATGGTACCTTCACACAATGAAATATTATGTAGCATTGAAACTCAGTGAACTTATGAGTCAAAACATTACACAACATGGGGGAGCCAGGAGGACATTATGCTGAGTGAAATATCTCAGTCACAAAAGGACAAACACTGCATCACACTGCTGTTATAAAAGAGGAAAAACATAATAGGTTGGGGAGAGAAAGGGGGAAAGTAGATAGATAATCTACCCTACATTAGAACAGCTGAGGGGAAGAACTATCCAAAAGGAATATATGATTAGGCACTATATGTTTGACAGCAATCTGAAACAAAGTGTGTGTGAGGGATGCTCAACAATGAAAAAAAATTGTGTTTTTGTTTTTAAAGAAAGAGATTGCTGAAGATCATAAAAACCTGGCTGGAGCAGTACATAAACACAGAACTACCAAAAGTTCAAGGTGTGTGTAGAAGAAGCACCATGGGGATCATTGCTGATGTCAGGTGGATTCTGGCTAAAAGTAGAGAATACTGGAAGAATATGCATTTGTGTTTTATTAACTGCAAAGGCATTTGACTGGATCATAACAAACTATGGCTAAAATTGAGAAGAATGGGAATACCAGAACATTTAGTGTGTTCATATGAATCTTATACCTAGACCAAGAAGCTGTAATCTGAAAAGAGAAAGGGGGCATAGCATAGTTTAAAATCAGGGAAGGGATGCGTCAGAGTTGTCTCCTTTCTCCATACTTATTCAGTCTGTATGATGAGCAAATCTGTTGAGCTGGACTCCATGAAGAACAATGTGGTGGTACAAAACAACAAAATGGAATGTACAGCAATAGTCTTTGGAATTCATAGTCTACTCTAGAAACAGGACCAGAACTCGGGGTGGGAGAACAATATGGGACCAGAATCAGAGAAAAAAACTCATCAAAACTTGTGTTACACAGATGACAACCTTGCTTGCTGAATGTAAAAGGTTAAATCAATGTGAATTGCATCTCAACATCAAGAGTACAAAACTCCTCACCACTAGACCTATAAGCAACTTCATGATAGAGAAAAGATTGAAATGATTTCATCTTATGTGTATCCACACTTAACATCCTTGATACTAGGAGTTAGGAGATCAAGAACCATATTACACTGTGCAAATATGTTGTCAGAGACCTCTCCAAATTACTGAGAAGTAGTGATGTTAGTTAAGGTACACTTGATTCAGGCTCTGGTGTTTTCAATCAGTTGCTATGCATCTCAGAGCTTGACAGTGAATAAGGATTACAGAAGAATTGAAGCCTTTGAGCTGTTGTGTTAGAGAAGAGTACTGAACGTCTCACAGAATGCCAAAAGAACAAATAGATAACGTCTTCGAGAAAGTGCAGCCAGAGTTCCCCTTGGAGGCAAGAATGACAAAGTTTTGTCTCATACTTTGAGAATGTTTCTAGCATAGGCTATTCCTTGAGATACCATACTTGGAAAGGTCAGCAAAAGAAAGGCCCTCAACAAGATGGAATGATACAATGACTATTGCTATGGGCTCAAGTGTGTCAGAGATGATGAGGATGGCACAGGATAGGACAGGGTTCAGATCTGTTGTTCATAAGATCACTATGAATCATATTTGACTCAATGACACCTAACAGTAACAATTTTGCAACCGTTTACATTTAGCTAGCAAAGTCATTTTAATTCTTACCTTCCAGTCATAGTATGTGAATATTCGTGTGTGTCTTGCCATAGTTACTTTGCAATAAACTAAAAAACTCCACCTAATTTTGGCACCACAGACATGAGTATCTCTGTATTACTTTTCTACCATAAAATCTTATGCAGTATCTTACCTTGAAATCTTTAAGATATTATGAATAAGAAAACTCAACTGGGGTGGCATGAAAAAAGCAGAAAATGGGGCACAAGGGTACAGGGCTGTGAGTGTCTTTCCAAAAGGACTAGAAAGAATGAGAATAGCTTAGCCCTTCACTTCACCATCTCAGGGCAAAAAACAGATAAAGAAACCGGAGCCCAGCCCCACGGAACCTCTAGGGCAACAAGAGGCTCATTTAGTTGTTGACTCACAGACGTTACTCTCAGCTGTGGCACCAAGAGTGCAGTTTATTAGGGAGATAGGTTGGGGAGTAGGAGAGGCAAAGAATATATTTCACAATACAAGTCCAGATTTAGTACAGCAGTCACAAGCCAGAATAACAGCAAAACATAGTTTCTTAATTAGTAAAGGTCCTTGTTGTAGTTCAGCAGTTAAATCCAAATCATCAAGGTTTGCCTCAGAGCAGTTGTAAGTCAGCTTTTTCTCTAATCATCTGGCAAGAACAGCAAAACGTCCAACTGTATGGCCTTTCTCTCAGGGCTCCTCTGGTTACACCTTGCCACAGTCTCTCCACCATCATCCCACTACCAGGATCTTACTGTTACCAGGGTCTTGCTCCAGCCTCCCTTAAATCCTGTCATTCAGTGTGGGAAACACTCCCTCGCTCTCAGTCTAGTCTCACAGCTGTTGATGATTTATAAGACCATGCATCTACAGCTAAGGGAGCTGGAAACCAGAGATAATGGCTATAAAAGCCAACGGTGACAAGTGCATGAAGAGAAAAGATCTTGAATGTTGTCTTAAAATAGGGTGAATGGTACAGAAACGTCCTTATTCATCTCACTATTCTATTATCCTAGCAGATTTCTTTTTAAGATTCCCACAGTAAAAATTATTTAAAAGATGATGAAAAGAAACTAGTTTTGATAGAAAACAAAGCAGTATTTTTCTTGGATCTGAAAATAATGTCTAAAGGAAACGGCTCCAAATACTTTGGATAAGGTAGGATATTTTTGAAAGTTTACAAATCATATTCTTTTTTCATTCAGTCACAGACATTTTATTTTCTAACATTAACATTCAGTCATAGACATTTTTTATTAAATTTTATTAGTTTTAATGAACATTTACAGGGATTTTGGGTTTTCATTCCTTCATTG
>NW_006399813.1:12815757-12816600 GCF_000299155.1 Elephantulus edwardii | reverse complement strand
GATTTTTGACAAGGAGATGAAATCAGTGAAGTGGGGAAACGACAGCCTTTTTAACAAATGGTGTTGGCAAAATTGGAAAAATATCTGCAAAAGTCATAGACGTTTTATTTTATAACATTAACATAATTATAATGCCTAATCAGAGTCTTGCATATCTCTGGTGGAATAGTCACCGTAGAGAGCTGTTTTGCTAATGCAAAAGCAGTTCTGCTCTGGTAGGTTCAACCCCACCAGTGGCTCTGTGGGAGCGAGGTGGGTGATCTCCTGTGCAATTTACAACCCTTGAAAACCTACTGGAAGGTCAGCTATGTGAATGCTCTGCCTTTGGTTTGGTTTCAATAAAAAGAAAACTTTTATTGTATATTTTCTTTCCCTTCATCCAATGTATCTACTTATTAGTTTTCCTCTTCTCATCCTATTTGCTCTCCAAGATTGATTCTGTGTGAAAACATTTCTTTAGCTTTCTGTATTAGTGGTTTTATGATTGTGCCTTTCTGACCAACCTGTGTTACTAAGGATACTTTTTTCTCCATTCATCCATGTTTTGCAGTATTTTGAAAATTCTTGATTATTTTTCATTGATGCATAATACTCCACTGTGTGAACATACCACAATTTCTTTAGTCATTCATCTGTTGATAGATTGTTTCCAACTCTTCGCTATTATATATAATGCTGCAATAAACATGAGTGTGAGTACGGCTTGTATTGCAGCTCTTATTACTTTGGGATTGCTGGATCAAATAGTATTTCTATTTGCAACTTTCTAAGGGTGGGCCAAATTGCTTTCCATACTGGTTGCACTATTTTACATTCCCAAGAGCAGTGTATGAGAGTTTCAAT
>NW_006399813.1:12802787-12804567 GCF_000299155.1 Elephantulus edwardii | reverse complement strand
AACAACAACAACATGAGAATAATTGTATGAAACACACGGTGAATGAAGAATAGTGTGAAACACAATGTATACAAACTTTGTAAGCAAACTAATTTAAAAAATAATGTAAAAATAGAATGTATATGAAGTATTATATGAAACACAATGTAAATGAAAGATTGTATAAAATACAGTGTATATGAATTAAACAATAGGGCAGATTATAAATTGGCCAGTTAAAAAAATGCTGCTATTATTATTATTATTATTATCAGTTAATGCAAAAACGGCATTTGTATTAAACAAAAACTCTCAGGAAACTAGGGATAGAAAACAACTTGATAAATAACATTTACAAACTTCTAGAGGCAACCTCATACTTAATGGTTAGAAAACAAATATTTTTCCTACAGTCTTTGCAAAAGCAGTGTTGAAATGGTTTGAGACCTTGCTCTACACCATCCATGGAGCAAGGTTATAGAAAATTACATAATAATCTACATAGAGAACTCCAAGAGTCAACAATAACAACAAAATAACCTCTAGAAATTTTTGTTGTTGTGATTATGTGCTGTCGGGTCAACTATAACTCATAGCTACTCTAAGAACAGGAGTAGCATCCACTTCCTAAACAACATGCCTCTAGAAACTCTGTGAACATTGATAAATGTTGGTAATTGTAGAAAGGCTTCAGGTCTTTTGTTCATAGGGTCGCTACGAGTCGTGCTCAACTCAAAGGCAATCAACAACAACTTTAAGAACAAGCCGACATCACCATCTCTTCACTGCTACAGTCATTATGTCAAACCATCTTACCTAGCATTTTTCTGCGGAAAAATTTACTGAAAAATTTTTCTCCTTTACTCCTTCAAGCATGATGTCTTTCTTCAAGGACTGTTCCCTTCTGGCAATACATTTAAAATATGTGAGATGGACCTTCAAAATTCTTGTTATTCACCATAGCAAATACATGGAAACAGCTGAATGCTCATAACATCATAATAAAAGAAAAAAAGAAATACACACACACACACATATATACACACACATATACATATACATATACATATATATGTGTATTCCATGGTCCTGGATTAGAATACTCAATATATTTAGCATGTAAATTCTTCCTAAGTGGATTTAAAGATTTTCTAGAATCCAGTTAAAGTTGCAACAAACACTTTTGCATGTATCAAAAACCTGATCTTAAATTTTATATAGAATTTGAAAAGAATTCTAGAAGAGTTAATAATAGTTACAGACAGAGTTGGAAGACTGGTATCACTCAGCTTCAATACTTACTATAGAGCTATAGGCATCCAGAGAGTGCTGAATTAATGAAAGAACAAACAGGTCAATGGGAGAGAAGAGGCTATAAAAAGATTTATATAAATAAAATTAATTCACTGTGACACAGGCAGAAAGCTTTTTTTAAAAAAAATTTTCTTCCTTTCTACGAAGATGGTGCCAAAAGTGAAGAAGGAAGCCCCTGCCCCTCCCAAAACTGAAGCCAAAGCAAAGGCATTAAAGGCCAAGAAGGCAGTCCTGAGGGGCACCCACAACCACAAAACATAGAAGATCCGCACATCACCCACCTTCCAGCGGCGTAAGACGCTAAGACTCCGAAGGCAGCCCAAAGATCCCCGGAAGATCACCCCCAGGAGACACAAGCTTGACCACTATGCCATCATCAAATTTCCCCTGACCACTGAGTCAGCCATGAAGAAGATAGAAAATAACAACACACTTGTGTTCAATGTGGATGTCAAGGCCAATAAGCACCAAATTAAACAAGCTGTAA